>NC_057797.1:425673589-425684600 GCF_018294505.1 Triticum aestivum
CTCCGAGTGGAAGTCTGGCTCACCACTCGGTAGAATTTTGATAACTTAGGCGAGTGCTTGGACTGCAGCTAAGCCCCCGAGTGAGAGGGTTGCTCTTCACTCGGTAGGATTTTTATAACTTAGGCGAGTGCTTGGACTGCAGCTAAGCCCCCGAGTGAGACGGTTGCTCTTCACTCGGTAGGATTTTGATAAACTTAGGCGAAACGGATTCGCAGCTAAGCCTCCGAGTGGGAGGTTGGCTTACCACTCGGTAGGATTTTGATAACTTAGGCGAAACGGATTCGCAGCTAAGCCTCCGAGTGGGAGTCTGGCTCACCACTCGGTAGGATTTTTACAAACTTAGACGAAACGGATTCGCAGCTAAGTCACCCACTGAGTGGGAATTTTATTGGACAAAAATAAAAAGTGACAGAAATTATGGAGGAACTATGACACTTATTATTTTGAGGTCCATGAACTACAGAAGTACTTTATTGCAACTCATCCGAGTGATAAAACTTAAGTATAAAATGGGCGGAGTAGCTCCGCGTTCCAAGCTCGGGGCTCGTCGATATTATGCTTGACGTTGTAAAGACGGTACGCCCCGTTGTGGAGAACCTTGGTGACGATGAAGGGGCCTTCCCAAGAAGGAGCAAGCTTGTGTGGTTTGTGCTGATCCACTCGGAGAACCAAATCTCCTTCCTGGAAGGCTCGACCTCTCACATTTCTGGCGTGGAAACGACGCAAATCTTGTTGGTAGATGGTCGACCGGATCAGATCCATCTCCCTTTCTTCCTCTAAAAGGTCGACTGCGTCCTGCCGCGCTTGTTCAGCCTCTGCTTCGTTGTAGATTTCAACTCGAGGAGCATTGTGGAGAAGATCACTCGGCAAGACTGCTTCAGCTCCGTAGACCAAGAAGAATGGAGTTCTTCCGGTCGACCGATTAGGTGTGGTCCACAGTCCCCAAAGTACTGAGGGAAGTTCGTCGACCCAAGCTCCAGCTACGTGTTTGAGATCACGCATCAGTCGAGGCTTCAATCCCTTAAGAATCAGTCCATTAGCTCGCTCTGCTTGTCCATTCGACTGCGGATGGGCGACTGAAGCGTAGTCGACCCGTGTGCCTTGGGAGTTGCAGAAATCTCTGAATTCCTCCGAGTCAAAGTTCGACCCATTATCCGTAATGATGCTGTGCGGGACTCCATATCTGAATATTAGTTCCCTGATGAAGCTAACGGCAGTACCGGTGTCAAGGCTCTTGATTGGTTTAGCCTTGATCCACTTGGTGAACTTGTCGACTGCCACCAGTACATGCGTGAAGCCACTTCGTCCTGTTCTCAAAGGACCGACCATGTCCAATCCCCATACTGCGAAAGGCCAGACGAGTGGGATGGTCTTCAGAGCTGACGCAGGCTTGTGCGACATATTCGAGTAGAACTGACATCCCTCGCACTTATCCACTATCTCTTTCGCCATCTCATTCGCCTTTGGCCAGTAAAATCCGGCTCGGTATGCTTTGGCCACGATGGTCCGAGAGGACGCATGATGACCACAGGTCCCCGAGTGAATATCATTGAGGATGAGTCGACCTTCTTCTGGTGTTATGCACTTCTGACCAACTCCAGTCGCGCTTTCTCTGTACAATTGTCCTTTGATTACGGTAAAGGCCTTAGACCGACGGACGATCTGTCGAGCCTCTTCCTCATCCTCCGGAAGCTCTTTTCTCAGGATATACGCAATATATGGAACTGTCTAGTCGGGAATGACCACCAAAACCTCCATGATCAAGTCGACCACTGCTGGGACTTCAACTTCAGTCGGATCTGTGGCACTCTTGGGCTATGGAGTTTCTTCGGTGAAAGGATCTTCTTTGACTGACGGAGTGTGTATATGCTCCAAGAACACACCACTCGGAATGGCTTCTCTCTTGGAACCTATCTTTGCTAGATCATCAGCTGCTTGATTTTTCAGTCGGGGTATGTGATGGAGCTCCAACCCCTCGAACTTCTTTTCCAGCTTCCTCACTGCACTGCAGTATCCAGTCATGGCTGGGCTTCTCACGTCCCACTCTTTCATCACCTGATTGACCACTAAATCCGAGTCGCCATAGACCATTAGGCGACGGACGCCGAGTGAAATGGCCATGCGCAACCCATATAAGAGGGCCTCATATTCTGCCTCATTGTTGGAGGAATCAAAGTGAATCTGGAGCACATATATGAGCTTATATCCTCTGGGGGAAACCAGGACAACCCCAGCACCGGAACCATTCAACATCTTAGAGCCATCAAAGAACATGGTCCAATGCTCCGAGTGAACTTCAGTCGGCTGCTGCTGTTCAATCCACTCGGCGAGGAAATCTGCTATTGCCTGGGACTTAATGGCTTTCTTTGCCTCAAACTTGATATCAAGGGGAAGAAGTTCAATCGCCCATTTGGCCACTCGACCAGTTGCATCTCTGTTGTGCAAAATCTCGGATAGTGGAGCATCGCTGACGACTGTGATGGAATGATCAGAAAAATAATGAGCAACCTTCTTTGTGGTCATGTATATTCCATACACAAGCTTCTGATAATGAGGATATCTCTGCTTGGATGGAGTCAAGACTTCAGACAAATAATACACTGGGCGCTGAACTTTGAGAGCTTTTCCTTCTTCTTCCCACTCGACCGTTAGAACAGTACTGACGACTTGTCCTGTGGCTGCGATATAGAGCAACAGAGGCTCTTTGCTGATTGGAGCAGCAAGCACCGGCTGGGTGGAGAGCAGAGTTTTTAGCTCGGCAAACGCTGCATCAGCTTCTGGAGTCCACTCGAACTTGTCTGTCTTCTTCATCAGTCGGTAAAGAGGCAATGCCTTTTCACCGAGTCGGGAGATGAATCGACTTAATGCGGCCAAGCATCCAGTAAGCTTCTGGACATCGTGCACTCGCACAGGGCGTTTCATTCGGAGAATAGTGCCAATCTTCTCTGGGTTAGCATCGATTCCCCGTTCGGAAACGAGAAAACCGAGTAACTTGCCACCAGGAACTCCAAATGTGCACTTTGATGGGTTGAGCTTGATATCATACCTTCTGAGGTTGGCAAATGTTTCGGCGAGGTCAGCGAGCAGGTCGGAACCTTTTCGTGACTTGACAACGATATCATCCATATATGCTTCCACATTCCGACTGATTTGAGTGAGTAGACACTTCTGAATCATTCGCATAAATGTGGCTCCGGCATTCTTGAGGCCGAATGGCATGGTGATATAGCAGAAGCACCCGAATGGAGTGATGAAAGCTGTTTTTACCTCGTCGGGTCCGTACAGACGGATCTGGTGGTACCCGGAGTAGGCATCTAAAAAAGATAGCCTCTCACATCCCGCGGTCGAGTCAACAATTTGATCTATGCGAGGGAGAGGAAAATGATCTTTCGGGCAGGCCCGGTTGATGTGCTTGAAATCAATGCACATTCGGAGCGACTTGTCCTTCTTAGGAACCATGACGACATTAGCGAGCCACTCGGAGTGGTATATCTCTCGGATAAATCCTGCCGCCAACAGTCGAGCCACTTCTTCACCGATGGCTTTTCTCTTCTGGACGGCGGACCGCCGAAGATGCTCTTTGACTGGTTTGGCAGATGAGTCGACTCTTAGGCGATGCTCAGCCAGTCCCCTGGGAACACCTGGCATGTCAGCGGGCTTCCATGCAAAAATGTCCCAGTTCTCACGGAGGAACTGGATGAGCGCTTCTTCCTATTTTGGGTCGAGTGTTGTGGAGATGCGGGTCGGAGCTGCATCGGGGTCGGTCGGGTGAATGTGAATAGGCTTCGTCTCACCGGACGACTGGAATGCAGACTCTGTGGCGGGTTTCTTCGATCGCAGCAAGTCACTCGGATCTGCGTTTTGCTTGTATTCTTCGAACTCGACCGCTGTCACCTGGGAATCGGCAATCTTGGAGCCCTTCTGAAAGCACTCTTCTGCCTTTTTCCGATCACCGGTGACAGTGATCACTCCTTTGGGGCCGGGCATCTTCAATTTGAGGTACACGTAGCATGGTCGAGCCATGAACCGTGCGTAAGCTGGTCTCCCCAAAATGGCATGATATGCACTCTGAAAATCCACGACCTCAAACGTCAACTTTTCTTTGCGAAAATGTTTCGAATCACCAAACACCACATCCAAAGCTATTTGGCCGAGTGACTCGGCCTTCTTCCCTGGAATAACTCCATGAAAGCTCATGTTACTAGTGCTCAGTCGGGACATCGGAATGCCCATTCCTTTCAGTGTGTCTGCATACAACAAATTCAGCCCGCTTCCACCATCCATCAGCACCTTTGTCAGTCGAGTGCCTTCGACAACTGGATCGACCACCAAAGCTTGCCTCCCAGGGGTGGCAATATGAGTCGGGTGATTAGATTGGTCGAATGTGATGGGTGTTTGAGACCATTTCAGATAATTTGCTTTTGCTGGGGCAACCATGTTCACCTCTCAGTTAATGACTTTCAGTCGACTCCTGCTTTCCACATCTGCAAAGATCATCAGAGTGGAGTTGATATGCGGATATCCTTCCTCACTGCCCTCCTTGTCTTCGGCCTTGTCTGACTCCTCCTCCTTGTCCTTAGACTGTTTTCCCTGAAACTGCTGGATCAGGAGTCGACATTGGCGAGTGGTGTGCTTTGGGTAGATGATATTCCCCTCTTCGTCTTTTTTCGTGTGGATGTGACATGGCATATCCATTACATCGTTCCCTTCTTTATCCTTTACCTTCTTGGGGTTCCAGGATCCTTTTGGTTTCCCCTTAAACTTTCCCTGAGTCACGGCCAGAGCCTCTCCTGGAGCTACCGGTTCAGCCTTCCGCTTCTGTTTCCGACTGGTGTTTCCTTTTTTCGACTGACTCGGCTTGTGCTTGCCGCTTCGGAGTCGGTCTTCTTCTTCGCCGTTGGCGTACTTGGTAGCAATCTCCATCATCCGACTCAAGGTCATGTCACCGGTTCGACCAAACTTCAAACTCAGTTCTCTGTTCTTGACGCCATCTTTGAAGGCGCAGACTGCCTGATGATCAGACACATTCTCCATAGTGTGGTGCAAAGTGATCCACCTTTGAATATACTCTCTGAGAGTCTCATTAGCCTTCTGCACGCAGACTTGCAACTCTGTCAATCCAGCTGGTCGCTTGCAAGTTCCTTCAAACATTCTGATGAACACTCGGGATAGATCTTCCCAAGTGTAAATGCTGCTAGGAGGTAATTGAGTCAACCATGCCCTGGCAGAACCTTCCAACATGAGGGGCAAGTGCTTCATGGCCACCTCGTCGTTCCCACCACCAATCTGAACTGCCACTCGGTAGTCTTCGAGCCAAGTTTCAGGCTTAGACTCACCAGTGAACTTGCTGACTCCTGTTGCCAACCTGAAATTGGGAGGGATAAATGCGGCTCTGATAGCTCTGCTGAAACATTCAGGACCAGAAACATGCACTCGACTGCTTGTGGGCGCATCTCTGTCGAGTCCGCCCCGATGGGCTCTGTTCCGGTCGACCAAACCTTGCACGATAATGGATCGCGCGTCGAAGCCTGGTTCTCTGGGGTCGACTGGAACCCTTCGCCCTGTACTGTACTGAAGCCTGTCATCTGGCTGCCGCGGAGCGTAAGACCCACCCCTCGGAGGGGAATTGGGCACTCGACGCCTATCATCTCGGTCGAGTCTGTCGCCATATTGATCTCGCCGATTCTCGCGCCCTTCACGCCGCGGAGGCGATCTGGGGCTGTGAGCCGACTGAACCGTATTCACAGTGACGGATCGACTGTGAATTCTGTTGCACGACTGAGACATGGCTGAATTCTGATCTCCTGCTGCCCGGAGCAGATCCCTGATCTGCAGCAAACCTCTGCCAGCTTCCGACTGCGAAGGCTGGATGGACTCTGCTATACGGGTCGCAGCTGCTAAATTCTGAATTGGGGTTCGATATACCTGAGTCGGCGGGAAGAGTTGACATCGACTGGTGTCGGGAACTCGTTGCCGCGCGCGCTCGTCGAGTGCTCGCTGAAGGTTCTCCAGTCGAGTGCGCTCGGCCAAATTGGCCAGACGCGCCTCCTCCAAGGCACGAGCCTCGGGGGTTTCTCCTGCGATGGGAGTACGCAGGGCATCCACGTTCCTGCGGCGAAGTTCCTCTCTTTGCAGAGAGTCGAGTGGCTCGGGCTGGTACTCTTCGTGGCGTCGTGCGGGGTCGCCTCCGTCACCTGCTCCATCATCACGGGCGAAGCCAGGGGGACTGCGGGGCCCGTCGACCATCAAGATTTCCGCCGCTGGATCACTGCTACCGCACTCGGATGCAGTCTCTACGGAGCCAGTCGACAGATCGAACAAGCCGTAGAGAGATTCGTTGGGCTCGATTGCCGCAACTTGGGTGGTGGCCGATTGGCGAGCCACCGCGTGCCTCACCCATCGTTGAAGCCTCGACCGGCCCGAGCGCTTGCGCTGGCGGGAGACCGGGAGGGTGGACGATGGAGGAGCCGACCGATACTGGGTCGACGGTTGCCGCAGCAGAACGCCGCGGACACATGCGCGAAAATGCGTCGCACCGCGGACGGGGAGCGCATCCACGTCGAGTGGAGCCTCATGGAGCCACGCGGAGTCGTCGGCGATGAAGGTGAGAGTGCCGAGACGGATCTCTTGACCCCCGACCAAAACTCCAGCAGACAACATGATGAAAGTACTCGGAAGAATCGCAACTTCTCCACAAAAATCGCTAAAACACCTGCCCCACGGTGGGCGCCAACTGTCGTGGTTCTAAGCCTGACAGTAGAGTGGGGGTAGGTATGGGGAGGAAGGTCCTAGCTATGGAGAGGTTGTAAGCACAAGGGATGTACAAGTTCAGGCCCTTCTCGGAAGAAGTAATAGCCCTACGTCTCGGAGCCCGGAGGCGGTCGAGTGGATTATGAGTATATGAATTACAAGGTGCCGAACCCCTCTGCCTGTGGAGGGGGGTGGCTTATATAGAGTGCGTCAGGACCCCAGCCAGCCCACGTAGGAGAGGGTTTAAGGTGAGTTAAGTCTGGGGCGTTACTGGTAACGCCCCACATAAAGTGTCTTTACTATCATAAAGCCTACTTAATTACAGGCCGTGGCAGTGCAGAGTGCCTCTTGACCTTCTGGTGGTCGAGTGAGTCTTCGTGGTCGAGTCCTTCAAGTCAGTCGAGTGTGTCCCTCGTTGGTCGACTGGAAGGCGTCTTCTTCTAAGGGTGTCCTTGGGTAAGGTACTTAGATCAGGTCCGTGACCCTACCCTAGGTACATAACCCCATCAGTGCCCCCCACCCCCGTATATAAAGGAGCAAGGGGGGAGGCTGGCCAGCCTTGGTGCGCCCCAAGGAGAGGAATCCTCTTCCTACTAGGAAGAGGATTCATCCTTTCCTAGTCCAACTAGGAAGAGGGAAGGGGGAAGGAAAGAGAGGGAGAGGGAGAGGGAAAGAGGGGCTGCGCACCCCTCCCTTAGTCCAATTCGGACTCCCCATGGGAGGGTGTGCTCCACCTCCTAGGCTGCAGCCCTCTCTCCCCCCTCAGGCCCACTAAGGCCCAATACTTCCCCGGGGGGTTCCGGTAACCCCTTCGGCGCTCCGGTTTTCTCCGAAATCATCTGGAACACTTCCGGTGTCCGAATATAGTCGTCCAATATATCAATCTTTACGTCTCGACCATTTCAAGACTCCTCGTCATGTCCGTGATCACATCTGGGACTCTGAACTACCTTCAGTACATCAAAACACATAAACTCATAATACCGATCGTCACCGAACTTTAAGCGTGCGGACCCTACGGGTTCGAGAACTATGTAGACATGACCGAGAGTCGTCTCCGGTCAATAACCAATAGCGGAACCTGGATGCTCATATTTGTTCCTACATATTCTATGAAGATCTTTATCGGTCAAACTGCATAACAACATACATTGTTCCCTTTGTCATCGGTATGTTACTTGCCCGAGATTCGATCGTCGGTATCTCAATACCTAGTTCAATATCGTTACCGGCAAGTATCTTTACTCGTTTCCGTAATGCATCATCCCCAACTAACTCTTTAGTGCATTTCTTGCAAGGCTTATAGTGATGTGCATTACCGAGACGGCCCAGAGATACCTCTCCGACAATCTGAGTGACAAATCCTAATCTTGATCTATGCCAACTCAACAAGTACCATCGGAGACACCTGTAGAGCACCTTTATAATCACCCAGTTACGTTGTGACATTTGGTAGCACACAAAGTGTTCCTCCGGTAATCGGGAGTTGCATAATCTCATACTCATAGGAGCATGTATAAGTCATGAAGAAAGAAATAGCAGTAAACTAAAATGATCAAGTGCTAAGCTAACGGAATGGGTCAAGTCAATCACATCATTCTCCTAATGATGTGATCCCGTTTATCAAATGACAACTCATGTCTATGGTTAGGAAACATAACCATCTTTGATCAACGAGCTAGTCAAGAGGCATACTAGTGACACTCTATTTGTCTATGTATCTACACATGTATTATGTTTTCGGTTAATACGATTCTAGCATGAATAATAAACATTTATCATGAAGTAAGGAAATAAATAATAACTTTATTATTGCCTCTAGGGCATATTTCCTTCAGTACTAAGGGCATGAGGGTTCGTATGGAGATGGATTAGTTGGGTGACTGTGTTGCTATCCAAGGCGAGCACCAGGATCATTTTCAACGGAGTCCCAGGAAGCATCATCTACCACGCTCAGGGTCTAAGGCAAGGGGACCCCGTCTCCCCTCTGCTTTTTGTGATCGCCATGGACACTCTCTCTTCCCTCATCAACACAACCACGACCGAGGGTGTCCTCAGCTCCTTCAGAGGGATCGAGCCAATGCAGAGGCTTTCGGTTTATGCTGACGATGTAGCGATGTTTGTGAAGCCTTCAGTGCAAGATCTGTATTGCGTAAAGGAGCCGTCGGAGGTTTTTGGTGAAGCTTCAGGCTTAAGGATTAATTTCACAAAATCGGCTGCGATTTTGATAAGGGGGTCGTAGGAGGATGGGCGTAGAGTGAGGGCGGTGCTGCAATGTCAGCTAGGCACATTCCCTTGCAAATACCTTGGGATCCTGCTCGCGATCCACCAATTGGGACATACGGACTGGCAACCGTTGCTCGATCAAGTCAGGAAGGTGGTACCTACATGGCAAAGAGGGTTATTCAGAGGTCTGGAAGATTGATCCTTGCCAAATCACTCGTCTCTGCAAGGCCGGTACATTAGCTCATGGTGCTTGACGCCCCTGGATGGGTCTTTGAAGACATGAAGAAATGGATGAGGGCGTTCTTTTGGGCTGGCAAAGATAAGGTAAATGGCGGGCAATGACTTGTGGCTTGGGATACGGTGTGCCGTCCAACATGTTTTGGCGGCCTGGGAGTCCGAGATGTATGCATGCAGGAGATTGCGCTGCGTGTGCGGTGGGAATGGTTACGCAGGTCTGACCCATCTAGACCTTGGCACGGTATTCCTATGACAGAGGATGCAAAGGCCAGGCTTGTGTTCAACAGTCTTGTTAAGATCAATGTGGGCGATGGCAAGAGGGTGTTGTTCTGTATGGATCGTTGGATCCATGGGTTTACAGTCAGTGAGATTGCTCCCCTAATCCTCGAGATGGTGAACACAAGGGCACGCGACAGAATGACAGTAAAATAGGCCTTGTCGGGGAATGCATGGACGGTGGACATTCATGTTGGAAATATGCCCTAGAGGCAATAATAAATTGATTATTATTATATTTCCTTGTTCATGATAATCGTTTATTATCCATGCTAGAATTGTATTGATAGGAAACTCAAATACATGTGTGGATACATAGACAACACCATGTCCCTAGTAAGCCTCTAGTTGACTAGCTCGTTGATCAATAGATGGTTACGGTTTCCTGACCACGGACATTGGATGTCGTTGATGACGGGATCACATCATTAGGAGAATGATGTGATGGACAAGACCCAATCCTAAGCATATCACAAGATCATGTAGTTCGCATGCTAAAGCTTTTCTAATGTCAAGTATCATTTCCTCAGACCATGAGATTGTGCAACTCCCGGATACCGTAGGAATACTTTGGGTGTGCCAAACGTCACAATGTAACTGGGTGGCTATAAAGGTGCACTACGGGTATCTCTGAAAGTGTCTGTTGGGTTGGCACGAATCGAGACTGGGATTTGTCACTCCATGTAAACGGAGAGGTATCTCTGGGCCCACTCGGTAGGACATCATCATAATGTGCACAATGTGACCAAGGAGTTGATCACGGGATGATGTGTTACGGAATGAGTAAAGAGACTTGCCAGTAACAAGATTGAACAAGGTATCGGGATACCGACGATCGAATCTCGGGCAAGTACAATACCGCTAGACAAAGGGAATTGTATACGGGATTGATCGAATCCTCGACATCGTGATTCATCCAATGAGATCATCGTGGAACATGTGGGAACCAACATGGGTATCCAGATCCCGCTGTTGGTTATAGATCGGAGAACGTCTCAGTCATGTCTGCATGGTTCCCGAACCCGTAGGGTCTACACACTTAAGGTTCGATGACGCTAGGGTAATAAAGGAAGTTTGTATGTGGTTACCGAATGTTGTTCGGAGTCCCGGATGAGATCCCGGACGTCACGAGGAGTTCCGGAATGGTCCGGAGGTAAAGATTTATATATGGGAAGTCCTGTTTTGGTCACCGGAAAAGTTTCGGGTTTTATCGGTAACGTACCGGGACCACCGGGAGGGTCCCGGGGGTCCACCAAGTGGGGCCACAAGCCCCGGAGGGCTGCATGGGCCAAGTGTGGGAGGGGACCAGCCCCAGGTGGGCTGGTGCGCCCCCCCCCCCCCACCAAGGCCCAAGGCGCCTCCAAGAGGGAAGGGGGGCAAACCCTAGGGCAGATGGGCCCTAAGGCCCACCCCAGGTGCGCCTCCCCCTCTCCCCCTTGTGGCCGCCACCCAGATGGGATCTGGGGGCTGCCGCCACCCCTATGGAGGGAACCCTAGGTGGGGGCGCAGCCCCTCCCTTACC
>NC_057797.1:426640118-426645353 GCF_018294505.1 Triticum aestivum
GAACAACTTATCACTACTGTTTAGGGCAAATGAAGTAAATGGCATTTGAATAATCACATATGGAGTTTGAATTTGAATCTTGTATTCAAACCAACTTCATTTAATCTGTTGCTAGTTGCATTAGCTCAAACACATTCATTTTGCCATGTCATGATCATGCATCATATTGTGCATTGCATTGATTGTGTTCCCTTTTGTGTTGCCGGTATTTGTCCCCTCTCGATAGACGTGATACCCGATGATGTGATCGTTGACACTGATGAAGACTCAATGTTATCTTCAGAAGTGCCAGGCAAGCAAAACCCCCTTGTTCATTCCGATACAATCCTACTCTCTCGCTCCTGCTCTTTTTACTGCATTAGGACAACAACGATTCATCTGTTACTTGCTGCGGTAGCTGAACCCCTTTATCCTTTGCATGACCTGTCATTCCACAGTAAATAGATGAAACCCACTAGTATGAATAGGAGTTGTTTGAGCCCTGTTGTGCCTACTCATTCATGTTTGTTTGTCATGCCTGCTACTACTTAGAGTTGAGTCAGGTCTGATTCATCGGGGATGAATCAGAGGCGTGTGAACATGTCCTACTGTGTGTGAGCTAAGTATGTGAACACGATTTGGTAAAGGTAGCGGTGAGAGGCCATGTAGGAGTACATGGTGGGTTGTCTCATTGCAGCCGTCCTCAGGAACTGAGTTCTGTGTTTGTGATCCATGATTCAGCTACTACCATACATTGGGCCCTGAAATATGACCCCGCTCGACTTCTTAATCACCCTAGTCCTCTGTCCAGGAGTTGCAAGTAGTTTCTGGTGTTTGTAGTATGCTGGAGGCCGTGGACAGCGCTGACCGTAGGGGTGGGCTGTGATGCGGTAGGCACGTGGCCGGGTATACCGGGCGTCCGTTTGGTGTCACGGAACCCTGTTCACATCGTTTGGGGCTGTGAGCGAAACTCCGGCCGGATCTCCTCATGGATGGAACCCGAATAGGCGATAAACCTGGACTAGAGACTTGAGTGTTTAGGTAGGTCGTGGTCTACACCCACGTCGACTTTCGCTTGAAGTCTGCCGAGCACATGTCGTGTGCAGACGCTAAGTGGTGGAAACATGTATGAAGAAGTACACCCCTGCAGGGTTATCATCATCTATTCGAATAGCCGTGTCCGCGGTAAAGGACTTCTGGGTTGCTTATATCAGTTCATAGACAAGTGAAAGTGGATACCCTAAAATACGCAAGATAAGCGTGAGTGCTATGGATGGCGTTCTCGTAGGGAGACGGGAGCGGATCCATAGTGGTGTATTGATATGGTGAATATGTGGACTCGTGTGCGCCACCTCAAAAGAGTTACTAGCAGTCGTAGTTCAGGTTAGCCACCGAGTCAAAGCTGGCTTGCTGCAGTTAAACCCCACCATCCCCTTGTTGAAAATGATGCATATGTAGTTAGTTCTGATGTAAGTCTTGCTGGGTACATTTGTACTCACGTTTGCCTATTTTATGTTTTTGCAGAGAGACTTCAGTCTCACTAGTAATTCCGCGTGGTCTTCGACGTTTAGCTTGATACCTCAGCTACGATCTTGTGCCCCGGCAGGATCTGATAGATAGTCAGGCTTCTCAGCCTTTTTCATTTGTAGATGTCTGTACTCAGACATGATAGCTTCCGCTTGTGCTTTGACTTGTATGCTCTGATTGTTGGGTCGTGAGACCCATGTTTGTAATATCTCGCTCCTCGGAGCCTATTGATTAAAATACTTGAGTCGTAGAGTCATGTTGTGATGCCATGTTGTATTGCACATATCGAGCATATTGTGTGTATGTTATTGAAATGCTTGGTATGTGTGGGATCTGACAATCTAGTTGTTTATCTTTAGTAGCCTCTCTTACCGGGAAATGTCTCCTAGTGTTTCCACCGAGCCATGGTAGCTTGCTACTGCTTCGGAACACTTAGGCTGACCGGCATGTGTCCTTCTTCGTTCCTGTGTCTGTCCCTTCGGGGAAATGTCAAGCGATGAATACCAGAGTCCTGTTAGCCCGCTACAGCCCGGTTCACCGGAGTCCTGCTAGCCCAGTGCTACAGCCTGGATTCACTCGCTGATGACCGACACGTTCGATGCTGGGTCATGGATGCCTGTCCCTGTAAGTCTGTGCCGCTTTGGGTTTACGACTAGCCATGTCAGCCCGGGCTCCTTATCATATGGATGCTAGCGACACTGTCATATACGTGTGCCAAAAGGCGCAAACGGTCCCGGGCAAAGGTAAGGCGACACCCATGGGAATACCGTGCGTGAGGCCGCAAAGTGATATGAGGTGTTACATGCTAGATCGATGTGGCATTGAGTCGGGGTCCTGACAGGGATATTCACAGCTTGTACAGTACAAAGATATCAAGTGTAAAGTGGAAGACAATACTTACAGCATGCTGTTTGTTTTTGCGTAAAAGGGGGTTTAAGCCGGTTTGGCGGCAGACAGATTCCGATTCATTCAAAATCTTCTTGACACCCTCAGTAACTTCTTCATCGGTTAGCTGAATGTTGATGTGACGTTGGGAGTCTTCTACTTCACCAGTATACTCACACATTAATCCGGAGCGGCGACTTAATGGCAAGATGCTCCAGGATATCCAGCAACGCACAAAGTCGACGCCTGATAAACCGTTGGCCATAAAGGCTCGGAGCTTGGCGAGTTGAGGGGCATATGAGGCCCGTTCTTGGGCACTTAGACGTTGTGGCAGTGGATGAGTGTTGGAAAGCCGGTGGGCATGGTAACTCGGCAGAGGGTTCTCGTCTTTAGGGTAGGTGTCTTTACAGTAGAACCAAGTTTGGTTCCACTCTTTGGGGTGACTGTGCAGCTTGGCATGAGGAAATTCGACCTCTTTTCTTTTTTGAATTGAGACGCCACAAAGTTCAGTGTTGGGTCCGTCTACAAATTCAGTGCGCCGATTCAGATGGAAAAAATCCCGGAACAGCTCAGCAGTTGGTTCTTCTTGTAAGTACACTTCACATAAGACTTGGAAATTGCATATATTGGATACCGAGTTAGGTCCAATATCTTGAGGGTGGAGCTGGAAACTGGCAAGCACATCCCGGAAAAACTTTGACCTAGGTGGTTTGAAACCATGGCCTATGTGATCAACAAATACCACTACCTCACCCTGCTTAGGGGTGGGAGGGTTCTCCGGTCCAAGAACTCGCCACCGGATCTCACTCTTTTTTGTTAAGGTACCAATTTTGACCATTCCATTAAGCTGCTCCTCAGTAACCCGGGAGGGAGCCCAGTTACAGGCATAAAACTGCTTGGCCATTGAAAGTGAAAAGCTGAAAGGAAATGCCGGTTTACAATTCATTCATGGTGGTGCATAAGGTGCAACGGAATAAAGATATACAAGTATGTAAATTTCGTAAACCGGAGGCTGATACAATAATGAATGACAAAGCAATAACAGAACAAAGGTATACATATATTGTTAAGCCGGAGTATGACAACGGAGATGAAGGGATTGCTGGTTTACAAGGGGACTAATGGTATGTGATAGATTGCTTTTACAAAGGTAAACCGACTATGTGATAAAGAGGATAAAAATCTAAGGCAAGAATGACTAAATAAGGTAAAACAAGTTTCACAAGATTGCATGGAAATTTTGGATCTACCGTAAGACAGGAAACTAAAAAGATTTTGACGTAAAAAGGTTGGTCCCGAAGCGGTTCACAAAGGTCCAGATCAGTTTTTATGCGCATAAGGGTTTGTTGTGGTAAAAGAAGATAAGCCATTACACGGAATATATCAAGCTTGAGGTTTTTATCCATGGACTAAGGAGGAACGGGGAAGAATGGTGTCGGAGCCTCGATGAACTTTGATGAACAAGGAAACCCTAGACAGATATACAAAGGAGGAAAGGAAAGGACTTACAACGGCTGTTGAAGCAACGGAGGAATGACGTGGCTCTCTGGTGCAACCAGGTTGATGCAGCGGCCAACGGAGAGGCGGAGGCGAAGATCAGCGACGGTGGCGGTGCTCGGTTGCAGAGGATTCGCAAGGAGGAAGAAGAAGTGAAGGAGACGAAGGGGGAAAAGGGAATGGCCCTTGGGCCTATTTATAAGGCGAAGGGATAAGCGACCAGTGCATAAATCGAGGAGCTTAAAATGGATAGTTAATAAGGATGTCACCTCGATGGTTGGATATTCATTAAAAGGGTATCTTCGGTTTCAACGAATAGGTGACGTCATGGCGGTTTACTACGGATCTAAAGGATGACGTCACGGCGGTTTACCAGATCTATACGAAGGTGCCAGGGCAGGAATTTTTCTAAGTATTGAAGATTGACATGAACCAGTTCAAATCAATCTGGGGCCTAATGTTGGGGATATGACTACTGGAGGTAAACCGGCTAGGAGTGGCCGGGTTAACTCCATGAATATAGAATCCCATGAAGATGTGAGGATGGTGGCGCTTTACGAAGGCCCAAGGCCCAAAGGCGAGTTAAAGCCTATAGATGTAAACCGACTCTTTCATGTAACTTGTATTGTAAGTTAGAAGGAATAGAGACCGAGCCGGGCGCGTTTATGATCCGGCCTCGGGACTCTATAAACTGGCGGGTGTCGGCCTATGTATATAAAGGGACGACCCGGCGGCGGTTGAGGGACGATAGACAACAACTCGAGAGCCAGGCAAATCGGATTTGCTCCCTGGTCATCGAAACCCTAGCAATACCAATCACAACTAGACGTAGGCTTTTACCTTCATCGAAGGGGCCGAACTAGTATAAAATCCCTCGTGTCGCTTGTCTGGTTTAACCCCTTTAAGCTAACCCGTAGCGATGGCTCCACAACTAAGTCCTTTCACGAGGACATCTGCCGTGACAAACCCACGACACTCACCATAGATTCGACAAGATAATGTGTACAACTACTTCCACGACGACCGTGCACCACTACCCTCGCCACGAGAACGACTACTTCCCACAATGAACTGGGAACGTCTACTTCCGTCTACATCCCATCAAACCCGAACCGTCCCGAACGCAAGCTTCAAAGGTATACCGCCGAGACGATGACCCGTGGACGAATGCATGTGTTGTATGAGATTCTTGTTTGGATCTTGTATCCGCCCGTCGGCATTAGTTGTTGGGATTTTTGTATTCGATCCCCTAGTTGGGTCACGCTCGACTGATTTGCCCCTATTTTTTCAACAATTGCGGTTTTGCCCAGCTCACTTCACTCGCCTTATGTTTTTGCCCTTCCGGGG
>NC_057797.1:426645656-426649462 GCF_018294505.1 Triticum aestivum
CGGGGCGGTTCCGACCAGTGAGCAGTCGCGACGTGGCGAACCGTGATTGGTCGGAACCGCCCCGGAAGGGCAAAAACACAAGGCGAGTGAAGTGAGCTGGGCAAAACCGCAATTGTTGAAAAAATAGGGGCAAATCAGTCGAGCGTGACCCAACTAGGGGCACGAATACAATTGTTCCTTAGTTGTTCCCTCGTTTGACACCGCCGTCGACCCGTGGGAACCCGGTAACCGGGAGCACCCCCCCATCTCTGGCGTGTTCCACACATCCGCACATTTCCCTTTTGGCCATTGGTATCTCAATCGAGTTACCGGAACTGATATGTTGTCGTGGCATCATTTTCGGATTCGTTGCAGTGGCACCCCTTTCGTTTCCGCCACGATGACAAAATGCTTCATATCATGCTCTTATCAACATTTTCTTAAAATTTGCATGAAACTTGTTCATGTCATCCGCATCATGATAATAACATTTAAAATGTTTAAAATTGTTGTTGCATTAAATTGCTAATGCACATGAGGATTTACTGGAATTGTTGTTTGATGTTTCCGGCCTCATTTAAAATGTCTAGCTGTGTATTTTACTCATGTTTCACCTCTTGCCATGTTTAACAACATTTAATATTGTTGGGTACATAAAAGGGAGAGAACTAAATAATTGTTGTGGTGTTTTGTTAATTTGCAACTCATTGCATATTGAGCTCCACTTAACTTGTAGAGTTGTTTGTGCATTTTGCCATGCCATGCCTCATTAAACTGGTCATGCGTCATATTTGGTTGCGCATCATGCCATGTTTATGTGATGGTTGTTTACTATGTTGCTTGCTTCTTTCCGGGTTGCTTCTCTCGTTAGCTTCGGTTTCGTTCGGAGTTGTGAGGATCCGTTTGACTACGTCCGTTTGTCTTCTTCATGGGCTCGTTCTTCTTCCTTGCGGGATCTCAGGCAAGATGACCATACCCTCGAAATCACTTCTATCTTTGCTTGCTAGTTGTTCGCTCTATCAATATGTCGCGCTACCTACCACTTGTTATATCATGCCTCCCATATTGCCATGTCAAGCCTCTAACCCACCTTCCTGGCAAACCGTTGTCTGGCTATGTTACCGCTTTTGCTCAGCCCCTCTTATAGCGTTGCTAGTTGCAGGTGAAGTTGAAGATTGTTCCATGCTGGAACATGGATATGTTGGGATATCACTATATCTCCTATTTAATTAATGCATCTATATACTTGGTAAAGGGTGGAAGGCTCGGCCTTATGCTTGGTTATTTGTTCCACTCTTGCCGCCCTAGTTTCCGTCATATCGGTGTTATGTTCCTTGATTTTGCGTTCCTTACGCGGTTGGGTGTTATGGGAACCCCTTGACAGTTCGCTTTGAATAAAACTCCTCCAGCAAGGCCCAACCTTGGTTTTACATTTTCCTAACAACCTAAGCCTTTTTCCCTTGGTTTTCCGGAGCCCGAGGGTCATCTTATTTTAATCCCCCGGGGCCAGTGCTTCTCTAAGTGTTGGTCTGAACCAGAGCACCGTGCGGGACCGTCCCTTGGCAACTTGGGTTATGTTGGTACCTCTACGCTTAGCTTATCCGGTGTGCCCTGATAACGAGATATGTGTAGCTCCTATCGGGATTTGTCGGCACATCCAGGCGGCATTGTTGGTCTTGTTTTAGCATTGTCGAAATGTCTTGTAACCAGGATTCCGAGTCTGATCAGGTCTTCCTGGGAGAAGGAAAATCCTTCGTTGACCGTGAGAGCCTGTGATGGGCTAAGTTGGGACACCCCTGCAGGGTTTGAACTTTCGAAAGCCATGCCCGCGTTTATGGGCAGATGGGAATTTGTTAATATCCGGTTGTAGAGAGTTGACACTTAACTTAATTAAAATGAATCAACCGTGTGTGTAGCCATGATGGTCTCTTTTCGGCGGAGTCCGGGAAGAGAACACGGTCTTGTGTTATGCTTGAACGTAAGTAGTTTCAGGATCACTTCTTGATCACTTATAGCTTCTCGACCATGCGTTGCTTCTCTTCTCGCTCTCTTTTGCGTATGTTAGCCACCATATATGCTAGTGCTTGCTGCAGCTCCACCTTACTACCCTTTCCTACCCATAAGCTTAAATAGTCTTGATCTCACAGGTGTGAGATTGTTGAGTCCTCTTGACTCACGGTTACTTCCAAACAGTTGCAGGTGCCGATGCTACCAGTGTAGTTGACACAACCGAGCTCAAGTGGGAGCTCCATGAAAATCGTGCTCGCTATTATGTTTCCTTTCCTGTTGATCAGTAGTGGAGCCCAGTTGGGGCAATTAGGGATCTAGCATTTGGGGTGGTCTTTCTTTATTTTCGTTTCGTAGTCAGACCTTTGTTTGTACCTTGGATGATGTATGGATTATTTATGTATTGTGTGAAGTGGCAATTGTAAGCCGACTCTTTATCCCTTTCTTATTCAGTACATGGGATGTGTAAAGATTACCCCTCTTGCGACAGACCTACCATGCGGCTATGCCTCTAAGTCGTGCCCCGACACGTGGGAGATATAGCCGCATCGTGGGTGTTACAACTAGCCCCTCCCGCCTTTCCCTCTCATGGGAGAAAGAAAGGGGGGGCACCCTCCCCTACCTTTCCCCACACTCCAAATAAGGAAAGGGGGCCGGCTTGGGAGGGGCCCCAAGTAGGATTCCTCCTACTTAGGCGCCTCCTTTGGCTGCTCCTCCCTCCCTCCCACCTATATATATGTGGAAGGGTGGTGCCTAGCACAGAATAGACAATTGCCTAGCCGTGTGCGGAGCCCCCTCCACCGTTTACACCCTCGGTCATGTTTTCATAGTGCTTAGGTGAAGCCCTGCGGAGATCACTTCACTATCACCATCACCAAGCCGTCGTGCTGCCGGAACTCATTTACTACCTCGCCGTCTTGCTGGACCAAGAAGGCGTTGGACGTCACCGAGCGAAACATGTGCAGAATGCGTAGGTGTCGTACGTTCGGTACTTGATCGGTTGGGGCGGGAAGAAGTTCGACTATATCAACCGCGTTGTTAAAAAAATATGTGCCTCTCGCGAAAAAGAAAAAACACGTTTTTCCTTTTCTAAGAGGCACAACATTGCATCTCGTGGAAGCAAATCTGTGCCTCCGCAAGAAGTAAATCTATGCCACTCACGAAAGCTAATTCGTACCTCCATGAGACATATCTCCGTGCCGCTCGTGGAAGAGGCAAAAGGCGCAGTTTTTCGCGCATTTTTTTGATTTCTTTTTGTCCAAAACCTAAGAAAAACCAAAAAGCCAAAATTACCAAAAAATGTCTAAAAACTAAACACGCACACAAAGAAAAATAAAACCAAAACAAATTTCAAAAGAAGCACATAGAGCGCGCCAATTGGGGCATAGGGGCGCCCGCTTGTTTATGCCTCGCGCTTGAGATGGTGCACCTTATATTTTTTTAGAAGGGTGCACCCTGTGTTTGAATCGTAGTGACTCCCATTTATTTATGGACACCGATAACTTCCACATGTGTGGTGTATCGGGTGGTTGTGCCGCACGCCTCATGTGGCATGGAGAAGAACCCGCCCGCACGACCACGTCCGGGCGCGCACAACCACCGCACGTCTGGTGCGTGGCAAAACCGCCCACACGTCCGGGCCAAACGACCGCGCTGCCCGCACGACCCAGCACGCTAGCCGTCCCGGGCTCCTTCCGATCCCAGTCCACCCTGCCGCCATTGTCTCGCACCTCTTGATCCCCTACCTCCGCCGCCTTCCTTCTCTGGTTGCCATGGCAACCAGAGCAGATCCCTAGCGCCTTCCCACCGCTAACCACCCA
>NC_057797.1:426649802-426651609 GCF_018294505.1 Triticum aestivum
CAAGACGATGAGCTAAAACAGGTGGATCTCCGATCTCCTTCTGTTTCTCGACCTTCTTTTGTCCATAAATCTGAAATTGCAAATTTGCCCATGAAGATGACGACTGGATCCACGCTATCAGGGCAAACACCCCACGAATTTGGGTGTCTTTGCATTTGCCCACCAACATACTCCAGATCTGCCATATACTATGCTAGACTTGTGCCAAGCTTCTGGGTTGGCTTGATGCGAGTAGTTGGTAATGAAGCGTGCATAGGAATCAATATAAATAGGGAGAGAAAGGAGGGATTTGGCATGGGGAGGGAGGAAAAATAATTGCCACTTGTATCTAACGTCAGTTTCCATCTATCGTTGTCCGTAGTTGCCACCATGTTATCTTATTGCTTGCCATCCTATTTTAATTTCTGTTGCCATCGCTTCAAAATGATAGATGGCATCCAGAATTCAGAAAACAGAATCGAATGTGCATGTCCTACTTGCCATGAGGTGTTGGTTGCGTACGCAAGAAATGTTATGAGATTGTCGTGTTATCTTCTATGTGCAAACAGCAAGAACGCTTTTTGCGGATTGTTGATGCGTTCTTGTTCATGCAGTGACTAAAAGCACAGTGGCAGAAAATAAAAAGCAGAAGAATGGATCACGAAGATGGCACTAATCCTTGACTTTCTCAAAGGCCGGAAACGCCACCTTGGGATGTAGCAGAGTACAATCAACTCATTTCTTCAGGGCCATTGCTGCCACTACTAGAGCACTACGTGGGCATCGGTACGATACATGATAAACAAAGAAGAAACAGTTGCCATGTTCGTGACGATGAAGATGTCATTCTACTTATGTCCTACAATCTATTTTTTAGCAGGTTCTTATGACCAAACCATAATTAGGGGGGCAGCATGGCAAGTTTCGTCACATGGCGCTAACGCTGACAAATGTACTGTAAGTGCATCTAGTGCCCCTTAGTGATTTTGGTGTATTGAAGACTTATAGGTTAATGGACTAATGTGTGTGTGAGTGTACACAGGTCTATAAGTGTAACACCCCGGATGTAACTTTCCCAATTTATACTCCAACTCTTGCCGTTTTCGGCGTTAAGTTATTTTATTTTCTCGGGTTCGGGTTTTTGTCTCCGTGTGTTGTTCTCGTTGTCATGCATCTCATATCATGTCATCATGTGCATTGCATTTGCATACATGTTCATCTCATGCATTTGAGCATTTTCCCCGTTGTCCGTTTTGCATTCCGGCGCTTCGTTCTCCTCCGGTGGTCATTTCTAGCTTTCTTTCATGTGTGGGGATTAAACATTTCTGGATTGGACCGAGACTTGCCAAGCGGCCTTGGTTTACTACCGGTAGACCGCCTGTCAAGTTTCGTGCCATTTGGACTTCGTTTGATACTCCAACGGTTAACCGAGGGACCGAAAAGGCATCGTGTGTGTTGCAGCCCAACACCCCTCAAAGTTGGCCCAAAACCCACCTAAACCTGTTCTATCATCTGGAGCGTTCGATCACGATCGCGTGGCCAAAAACCGCACCTCATTTGGACTCTCCTAGCCCCTCCTATGCCTATTTATAGACCACCCTCTCAAAATTCGCGGTACCACTCTTTCCCTAACCCTAGATCCATCTTCTCACGCGGACCGGACACGTCCGTCCCCGGTCGGACACGTCCGCCGCCCCACCCGGGCCAATCCCGAATCGACACGTGGCAGCGTGCCCACATCGCCGCGCTGCCACCCGTGCGGGCCCGCCAGGCCCAGCGCCGGCCCCGCGGCCCGTAGCCGCCATCCGCCGCCCGCCGCCCTTCTCCT
>NC_057797.1:426652008-426691129 GCF_018294505.1 Triticum aestivum
GTCGCCTCGTGCCGGCGCTCGCCGCCCCGGCCACCGTCGCCCCGCGCCTATCCTCCTCAACGCCGGCGACCCCGCCGCCCTCCACCGTCCTCCTCGTCGCTTTCGGCCGCCCCGCATCAATTCCGGCCGGCGGACTCCGGCGACTCCTCCGGTGAACCTCGGGGCACGTGCAAACCCTAGATCTGGGAGGTGATTTTTCTTCTAAGTCCCAAAATCCCAGATCCATGTGCTCCTATTCATCGTGTCGTATCTCCGTATCCGTAACTCTGTTTTCGGCATATAGCATATTAAATTGTTTGTCTCAGAGAGCACATCATTTCATTCCATTGCATAATTTTCATTTGAGTTCATCTTGATGCCTGAAATGCTGTTAGAAGAGGGATACTTGAGATAATTGTCAGATCTGCTACTCCGTTTAGCTTTTTTGTCATTTTTGCCATGATTATTGTGTGCATGATATGCCCTGATGCTCTACATATGTTTTGTTAAGGGTTTTGCCATCTTTCCAGAGGTGCAACCCATGTATTTTTGTGATGTGTGTGGTGACTAGCACAAGCTTGCAAAGTGAGGCACTTGGTAGTGCTGATTTTCAGGGACTTAGCAATTCCATTAAGTCCTTGGGCTGTTTATTTCATATGGCCATATGTTCTTGTTGTTTCCGAGTGATCCGTGCCTCTTTTGAGGATGATCAGTAAGGGTGTGTCGTTAATCTTGTAGTGCTCTATCCCTCCATGTCTTTGTTTGCAATTATGGAGCACCCTATCTTGAGTCAATTGAGCTTTACTTTTACTACTTTGTGAATCTGGGCAGATTATCAACTTGTTTGCAATTTTGCCGATGATGTTGTAGTTGATCCGTGCATGCTATGTTATTGTTCTTGCCATGTCTAGCTTGCATTTTGTGTATTCTTGATGGTTGTATGCTTAGATTGTCATGACTTGCTCCGTAGTGAGTGCATCGAGCTCGTAAACATGCCTACTTGATATCTGTTTTCAGCATGTTCCAGTTTTCACTAAGTCTGTGATCTGATTATGTTTTTGCCATGTTCACATGCTTGTAATTGTATTTTCTAATCCCTTTTGGCTCAAGGTCACTAAGGGACTTTTGTTAATCTCTTTGAGTAGCTCCATGCCATGCTTTACTTTTCCATGTTCAGGTCCTGTAGCATGTAGTTTTGTGGCTCCGAAGAGTGCTACCTGATCTGAAATTCCAGACAAGTGTTAATTTCACTAAGTCTGAGATCTGTTTGCCATATGCATTTTTGCCATGCTTGTTTGAACCTGTTAATGGATGATTTGGCCGTAGCTTAGTGCTAGACTTTTGTTAAGCATCTTGAGTGCATCCCTGCCATGTATTTTTCTGTCATGTTTGGGTGCTGTAGCATGTTCATCTCATTGCATTTAGATGGCTACTTGCTGTAAATCGCAGACCGGGGTCATATTTGATTCGCTTGCCATTTCCCAACCGTAACTCCGATTCCGGTGATCTTTATATCGTTTTCAAGCGATTTCATCTCATATTTCCGGTGGCACACTTATATTCCCAAGTTGAGGTCAGGTTCATGCATCCCTTGCCATATCTTGCATATGCATCCCGCATCGCATCCCGCATAGCATACCATCCTTCCATCATATTGTTTGATCCTTGCATGTGGTTGATTGTGTCCTTGTTGCTTGTTTGTCTTGTTTGGGTAGAGCCAGGAGACGAGTTCGCTAACGAGGAGCCCGTTGAGTTTGCTTTCGAGGATCCAGTCAACTCTGACAACTGTGCAGGCAAGATGATCATACCCTCGAAATCACTACTATCTTTGCTATGCTAGATTGCTCGCTCTTTTGCTATGCCAATGCTACAATGCCTACCATTTGCTTTCAAGCCTCCCAAATTGCCATGTCAAACCTCTAACCCCCCATGTCCTAGCAAACCATTGATTGGCTATGTTACCGCTTTGCTCAGCCCCTCTTATAGCGTTGCTAGTTGCAGGTGAAGATTGGAGGCCGTTCCTTGTTGGAACATTTATTTACTTGTTGGGATATCATTATATTATCTTATTATCTTAATGCATCTATATACTTGGTAAAGGGTGGAAGGCTCGGCCTCTCGCCTAGTGTTTTGTTCCACTCTTGCCGCCCTAGTTTTCCGTCATATCGGTGTTATGTTCCTGGATTTTGCGTTCCTTACGCGGTTGGGTTATAATGGGAACCCCTTGATAGTTGGCCTTGGTTAAAGCTTTTCCAGCAATGCCCAACCTTGGTTTTACCATTTGCCACCTAGCCTTTTCCCTTGGGTTTCGCGGACTCAAGGGTCATCTTATTTTAACCCCCCCCCCCCCGGGCCAGTGCTCCTCTGAGTGTTGGTCCGAACTGAGCTGCCTGTGGGGCCACCTCGGGGCAACTTGAGGGTTGGTTTTACTCGTAGCTAGTCTCATCTGAGTGTGCCCTAAGAACGAGATATGTGCAGCTCCTATCGGGATTTGTCGGCACATTCGGGCGATGTTGCTGGTCTTGTTTTAACCTGTCGAAGTGTCTTGAAGAACCGAGATACCGAGTCTGATCGGAACATCTTGGGAGGAGGTCTATTCCTTCGTTGACCGTGAGAGCTTGTCATGGGCTAAGTTGGGACTCCCCTGCAGGGATTTGAACTTTCGAAAGCCGTGCCCGCAGTTATGGGCAGATGGAATTTGTTAATGTCCGGTTGTAGATAACTTGAACCTTAACTTAACTAAAATGAATCAACTGAGTGTGTTACCGTGATGGCCTCTTCTTGGCGGAGTCCGGGAAGTGGACATGGTGTTGGAGTAATGTTTGCGCAGGTTGTCCTCTAGTTTCTCACTCGCGCTTTGCCTTCTCTTCTCGCTCTCTTTTGCGATCAGGTTAGCCACCACATATGCTAGTCGCTTGCTACAGCTCCACTTATATTTTACCTTACCTTACCTCTAAGCTTAAATAGTCTTGATCGCGAGGGTGCGAGATTGCTGAGTCCCTATGGCTCACAGATTACTATTACACCAGATGCAGGGCCTGATGATTCCGCTCCAGGTGATGCGCTCGAGCTCAAGTGGGAGTTCGACGAGGACTCTCAATGTTATTATGTTTCTTTTCCTGATGATCAGTAGTGGTGCCCAGTTGGGGGTGATCGGGACCATGTCGCATGTTGGGTTATCTTTTATTTTGGCGCCGTAGTCGGGCCATGAGTGTTTTGAATGATGTAATGTTATTTATGTACCTTGTTTGACATGGCGATTGTAAGCCAACTATGTTCTCTCCCCTTTATTATTATATTACATGGGATGTGTAAAGATTACCTTACTTGCGACATATGCCTTCAATGCAATTGTGTCTCTAAGTCGTGCCTCGACACGTGGGAGCTATAGTCGCATCGAGGGTGTTACAATAAGTCTATGAGGAGTTTGATATTTACAGGAAAAGTCGACCCCTAAAAATGAATATCTTCGACTGAAGATTTTGGTATTTCTGAAGACTTTCATGAAGACTTTGAAAGTGAAGAAATTGGTGTGTCCGTGAAGACTTGATATTCATGCGAGAAATATGAAGCTTGAAGACTTTCGTGTTCATAGTTTTGTTTTTCTCTTTCTTGAGTCATAGGAAACACTGTACTGTTAAATGGGGTCGAGGAAATACTAAGGAAAAATTTCCATGTGATGCTCAACTCAAAATCCTACACCTACCAATCCCTTCGAGTGAAGCCATTGGAAATCTCATACAGTTCAGTCAATTTCTTCAGTGACAGAGACGAAGTTCTTCTGGTCTCTGAGGAATTTGTCCTGACTGAGGAGTTAGGAATTCACCAGTGCGGATTGCCTACACAATGAGGAACATGATAGCCTTGAGGATTTTGCTACTCAAAATTCCGACCGTTGCTGTGCTATGCGCCAGTTGTTCCAAAATATCTATCCACCTAACGGTCATATCATTGAAGGGCATTTATGTCTTATCATGTCGGGCTGCTCCCTAGGCTATAAATAGCCGCCCCCTACAACCACTAGCTGGTTGGCTGCTCCAAGAGAAACTGACACTTGTCATTTGAGAGCAACCCATCCTCCGAGGACTTTGAGCGAAAATCATCAAGTGAGGAAAAACCAAAAACCCAAAACCCAAACACCTACAAACCCCAAGTGATTGAGCATCACCGAAGAGATTGATCCTGAGTGGATCCGACGCTTGTTACCTTTGAAGACTGTGCTTCTTCTAGACGGTTAGGCGTCATGGTCTAGAGCATCCAAGAGGAATTCTGGATCGCTGAGTGACCAAGTTTGTGAAGGTTTGGAAGTCGCCTGAAGACTTACCACGAGTGATTGGACGAGGTCTGTGTGACCTTAGTTCAAGGAGAATACGGTGAGGACTGGGTGTCTTGGACTACTTGTCCTTGACTGGGTGTCCGGGACCGTGTGTCCTCGAGTTTAAATACTCAGCCGCTCCAACCAGACGTACAACTGAGACAGCAGTTGGAACTGGTCTACCAAATCATTGTCTTCACCGAGCTTACTGGTTCTATTTCCTCAACTCTTTCATTTCCTCATAACGGTGTTGTATGTTTCTTCATATCTGTGTTTGAAGACTTTGACTGAAGACTTTCTCAATTTCCTCAGTTCAATTTCTTCAGTCTGTTTGTCTTCATCCTGTGTTATCCTGTGATTACGCTTCCTATACTCTGTGCCTGTCTTCATTTCATCATGATGACTATGCTTGTATTCTGTTGTGTTTACTTTTGAGTACTTATTCCGCTGCTAGTAGTTCTTCGCTAAGGAATTTCCTCACCAGTAAATTCCTCAATGAAGAATTTCGTAAAAATCGCCTATTCACCCCCCCTCTAGTCGATATAACGCACTTTCAATTGGTATCAGAGCAAGGTACTCCCTTGTTCTGTGTGATTTTGGTTTAACCACCTGGAGTTTTAGTTATGTCGACCGCAGGTATGACGAAGGTGACATGCCCCATCTTTGACGGTCACGAGTATCCCAAGTGGAAGGCCATGATGAAGAAACGCCTCATGGCGATGAACAGCGAGTTGTGGACCGTCACTGAGATTGGCCTGACTGTTCTGTGCAAGATGGCAGATGCTGATGACATTCGCAAGTATACTCTTCTCAACCTCACGGCGAAGGATGTCATCTGCTCCAGCCTGTCACAAAATCAGTTCAGGAATATCATGCATCTCGATCATGCGAAGCTCATCTGGGACCGTCTCTCTGAGGTCTATGAAGGTCATCGAACTTGTCATGATCCTTGGTTTGAGGACTTCAAGGAATCTCTCAAAACATTGACATTCGAACTAGAATCATCATCTTCTGCATCATGCCTTATGGCAAAAGATGCTGTGGTAACTGAATGCTACCTATCCGAGTCCAGTGATGATGAATCTGGTGATGAATTTGGACCCAGCTATGTCAAACTTGCTTCCCTTGCTACTAAACAACAAAGAGCTTTGGAAAAAGCTCACTATATGCTAAACAAGAGCGATGATATGTTGGGTGAGGAAATGGATCAGTCAAAAGCTTTGGCTGAAAGTCTTCAGAGACTTCATACTAAGTATGAGACCCTTCAAGATCAACATAACACGCTCTTATCGGATCATGAGAAGCTTTCTTATGAATTTCTTCAAAGAAAGCAAGACCTTGAGAAGCTAAGAGTGAGTTATGAAGATCTTCAGAAGGAGCGTGATTCATTATTTGCTCAACAAACCAGCGCTTCTCAGGAAGAATTTGTTCCTCCATGCTTGAAGTGCATTTAACGTGAATCTGCTAATTCTTCACCTGAATGTTCAAATGCCGCTAATGTTTCAAATTATTCACATGCCTCTGCTATCACTAATTCCTCATCTGAGGACATTGCTAGTATCACTGACGATGCAGGGCTGAAGGAATTGTACACGACAGGCATGTACAAAAGCCTCAAAGGGCATCAGGCTCTTTGTGATGTGCTTAAAAAGCAGATCCTCAATAGGAACCCTAGGAAAGAGGGTATCGCCTTTGAGAGGAAACTCAATGCCGATGGTACATATTGGAAGCCTGAGCAGTACCCCAAAACTACATGGGTTGCTGCAAAGGGACCTCCAGTTGATCCATCTAACTTATCTGGATTTGCATGTGAATCTCCTCATTCTGATGATGAGTCAATTGACTCCAACTATAAGCTATTCAAAAATCAGAATGGTGAAGTATTTGCTAGATCTGTTGGCACTAACTGCAGGAACGGCTCCCCTATGCAGAAAATCTGGGTTCCCAAAAGATGTCTTGAAAATCTTCAGGTGAATGTCATCATGACACCACCTGTGAAGAATAGGAACCTCGGATCAAATTCTTCATATGGACCAAATTCCTCATATGGATCAAAGTCCTCACATGAACATCATCATGTTAATCCGTCTATTTCGCAGGGAAGATCTAAGGATTATGGATATGTGCATTATTCTTCAAATCATTATGTCCATAAGTCCTCGAAGAATTTCTCTGCTTACTCTTATGCTTACTCTAACCCATCTTATGTGAAACGAAATGGACTGGCTTCTATGCCATCCTTCTCATATGGAGCTCGCAGAATGATGAACTCTTTGCCACCCCTTCAGATGTGGGTGGTGAATAAAAAGAACTAATCTCTTCTGCAGGGTCAGGTCTCCAGACGCACATAATCGTCTGAAGAATTTGCTGGAGACCTGAGCATGCCTGATAGGACGCAGGCTAATCATGAAGAAATGAACTTTCATTTCTCACGTCCTCATATTGCTTTATCAGTTCTTTTACTTGATGAAATTGATCTGATGAATTGATGTCATATTCTTCACTGCTGAAGTATATGAGTTTGTAAGCTGCACTAATTCATCTGCAGGATGATCAACCCAAAGCCACTGAGTGGGTCCTCGATAGTGGATGTACAAACCACATGACCGGTGACAAGAATCTATTGATGGATGCTTCATTATCTCTGTCGCATCTAAAGCATATCATCTTTGCTGACAAAGGCAAAAGTCAGGTATTGGGTCTAGGTAAGGTTGCGATTACAAAGGATTGACACATGGACAAAGTCATGCTTGTTGAGTCCTTAGGATACAACCTTATGTCTGACTCAATGCTTTGTGATCTTGATATGGTTGTTGTCTTTGACAAGTACCATTGTGTTGTGGTTATGGAAGCTGACAATTCCAAAGTCTTCGAAGGCTTTAGGAGAGGAGACCTGTATATTGTTGATTTCTCTACAGGACCACAACCAGCCGTGTGCTTACTTGCAAAAGCTTCAGAAGGCTAGCTCTGGCATCAACGACTTGGTCATGCAGGCATGAGGAATTTGCACACGCTTGTGAAGAATAAGCATGTCATTGGCATCGAGAATGTCAAATTCCTCAAGGATCACCTATGCGGAGCCTGTGCAGCTGGGAAGATGACCAAGGCCAAGCATCCAGCGAAGACTATCATGACCACCACTCGCCCATTTGAATTGCTTCACTTGGATCTCTTTGGTCCTAATCATTATTTTGCTATCTCAAATGAAGCATCTCAATATGGCTTGTTATTGTTGATGATTATTCTCCTTACACATGGGTACACCTTGTTACTTACAAACATGAAGTGCAGGAAGTCTTCAAACGATTTTCCTCGAGGAATTAAACCAACTTTGGTGTGAAGATCAAGCACATCAGAAGTTACAATGGCACTGAGTTCAAGAATTCTGGTCTCGATGACTATCTTGATGAACTTGGTATCATTCATGAGTTATCTGCTCCTTACACTCCTCAACAGAATGGCATCGTGGAGCACAAGAACAGGACTCTTGCTGAGATGGCTTGCACTATGCTTGATGAATACAAAACGCCTCGTCATTTCTGGACTGAGGCAATTGATACTGCATGCCACATCATCAACGGAGTATATCTTCACAATTCTTCAAAAAGACCGCCTATGAACTCCTCACTGATAAGAAACCCAATGTAAGTTATTTCAAAGTCTTCGGTGCTAAATGTTGGATTAGAGATCCTCATCACAACTCAAAATTTGCACCGAAAGCACATGAAGGTTTTATGCTTGGTTACAGAAAGGACTCACACACCTACAGAGTCTTCAACAACGTTCTTCACAAAGTTGTTGAAACTGTAGATGTGCGGTTCGATGAAACTAATGGCTCGCAAAGAGAGCACGTACCTACTGTGATAGATGAACCAGCACCTGAGGAAACTATCAAGTTCAAGGCTACTGAGGATGTCATTCCTACTGAAGAATCTGCTGAAGAATTCATTCCAGAACATGAAGAACGTCGAGCTAATGCACCTGAAGAAAATGCTGAAGAAAATGGTGCTGAAGAAAACGCTGATCAAACACTTCAACGACAACCAGCTCATCCTCGCATTGCAAAAGTAGTGCAAATTGAAAAGATCATCAATGACATCAAAGCGCCAGGTCCTCTCACACACTCAAAAGATTCACATTTGTCTAACTTTTGTGAGCAGTATGCTTTTGTCTCTATTACATAGCCCACTAAGGTAGATGAAGCATTTCTGGAGCCTGAGTGGATTCAGGCCATGCAAGAAGAATTACATCAGTTCGAGCTCAACAATGTCTGGGAACTGGTCAAACGTCCAGATCCTCGCAAGCACAATATCATCGGCACAAAGTGGATCTACTGTGGCCTTGTGGTGAGGAATAAGGCACGGCTTGTAGCTCAAGGCTACACACAGGTTGAAGGAATTGATTTCGATGAGACTTTTGCACCTGTTGCTAGACTTGAGGCTATTCGCATATTACTTGCTTATGCTAACCATCATGATATCACTCTATATCAAATGGATGTGAAAAGTGCATTCCTCAATGGTAAGCTTGAGGAAGAAGTATATGTTGCTCAACCCCCAGGTTTTGAAGATCCAAAGAATCCTGACAAAGTCTTCAGACTCAACAAGGCCCTCTATGGCCTCAAGCAGGCCCCACGGGCTTGGTATGATACTTTGAAGGAACTCTTCATGAAGAAAGGCTTCAAACCCGGTTCACTCGACCCTACTCTTTTCACTAAATCTTATGATGGTGAATTGTTTGTGTGCCAAGTATATGTTGATGATATTATCTTTGGCTGTACTGACCAACGTTATAGTGATGAATTTGCCTATATGATGATTGAAGAATATGAAATGTCTAGGATGGGAGAGTTGAAATTCTTCTTAGGTCTTCAAATTTGTCAACGACACAATGGCATATTCATATCTCAGGAGAAATACCTCAAGGATGTACTGAGGAAATTTGGCATGCAAGATTGCAAAGGCGTCAAAATTCCTATGCCCACAAATGGCCATCTGTGCACTGATGAAAATGGTATTGACTTCGATCATAAGGTATACCGCTCCATGATAGGTTCCTTATTATACTTTTGTGCATCTAGGCCAGATATAATGCTTAGTGTTTGCATGTGTGCCCGATTTCAAGCCGCACCGAAGCAATCACACCATAATGCTGTGAAGCATATCCTTCGATATCTAGCTCACACACCAACACTTGGATTATGGTACCCCAAGGGCTCGGCTTTTGATATTGTTGGATATTCTGACTCTGACTATGCTGGTGATCGTGTGGATCACAAGTCAACATCTGGTACATGTCATTTCCTTGGACGATCCTTGGTCTGTTGGTCCTCGAAGAAACAGAACTGCGTATCACTATCTACTGCTGAAGCTGAGTACATTCCCGCTGGTTCTTGTTGTGCCCAATTGCTATGGATGAAGCAAACTCTCAAGGACTACGGCGTCAACATGAAGAACGTACCTCTCTTCTGTGACAATGAGAGTGCCATCAAGATTGCTCACAACCCAGTTCAGCACTCGAAGACAAAGCACATTCATATTCGTCATCATTTTCTTCGTGATCATGTCTTGAAGGGCGACATTTCTATTGAGCATGTGAAGACTCAAGAACAGCTAGCCGATATCTTCACAAAGCCCTTGGATGAGAAGAGATTTAGCAAGTTGCGGTGTGAGCTAAATATCCTAGAATCTTCGAATATTCTGTGAAAAGGACACTCATCCTAACACTTATGCAAAATTGATGACTTAGATGTGCAACACATGAAGAAACGTTTTACTTCAATCAATGAAGAATAACACTCTTAGTGTGAAGAAATTAACGAAGAATTTGATTCTCAGAACCCTACGATAATTGTACGCGGTGTCTGAAATCATCATTCTTATACGGTGGGTCACGCCACCACCAAAAGTTGAAATTCCTCAAATTATTCATATTCTTCAACTTTGCATAGTCTTCACTGGTTCCGTCGTTTTTCTTCATTGGCTATATATATACATAAGTTTATGTCCTCTACAGCATTCACTTATTGGTATTTCTTCAAGTTGGTTTTCTGCTAAGTGAATGTGATCGGACCCTTCCCCTCTATGCTTTACTCAACCCAATCTGTTCACAAACTCTTCATGTGCGTTCTATTTGAAACTCGTTCAAAATCTTCACTGTGTCCTTGTCAGCTGAAGAAATTGCAAACGGAACTTTAAAATCTATCTTATCTAAATTTTCGGCTTTGCCGCTCAAACTGTTCCGCATCCCATGATACACTTATCCACTCACCCACGATCTAACACGATCTCCACCTCTCACTACGTGGGTGACACATGTCATGCGAATGAGAAGGGTCAGGGGCACGTTCGTCCAATTTTTTTGGGCGAGCAGTTTTTCACCGTGGCTATAAATACCCCTCCTTCCCTTCCTCACTTCTTTTATTCCGCTTGACCTCTCTCTCTAGCTCGAGCTTCTCAAACCCTAGCGCCGCCGCTACTTCATCGCTGCCGGTGAGGAAGAGCTTCACTGCCTCGACCTCATCGCTGACGTACTCGCGCCGACCGCGGACATCTTCACTCCGCCGCCGCTGTAGTCGTCTTCCTCCGCCAAGTTAGGGCGTGGAAGATCTGCACAGACGAACTTCACATCTCCTCACTCCAGTTCATCGTGTTCTTCGTCCAGGGTAAATAAAAGTTACTTTTACTGCCCTCGTTGATTCGAATGATTATCTACAAAATCTTCAAAAGTGTTTTTCTTCATATCTTCACACACTGAACACCTCACAAAGTCATCTGTTCTTGATTCATTTCTCTAAGCATCATTTTTCTTCAAGATTCCTCAATTGTGTGGATCTTCGATCTATATAACTCTGGAACTTAAGACAAAGAACACTTAGTGAAAATCTTCAAGACTCATCTGGTCAAATTCCTCAAACTTGTTCTTTTTGAAAAACCTTCTGAGAACGCATATGACCTCTCCAAATTCCTCGCAACTATACTCTGTTCACAGGTACACATGTCAGCTGCTGAATCACTAGGTTCTCATCAACTTAACTCATTTGCAGCATTCCTCGAAGAAAAGTTGCATACTTCTTCAGAGAATTCAATTGTTCAAATTCCTCAACTGAAGAAAATGGCTGATGGTAAAATGCCACAGAAGGGAGGAAAGAGGCCTGAGGTAAATACAGCATTTGAAATCCCTGATGACATATATGCTGGGTACTGCACACCTCCTGAGGAAACCAAGAATGAGCGCAAAGTGCGCATTCAAAAGATAGAGAGGAGATGGGCAAGAGAATGGTGGGAGTACAGATGTGTCACTCCTAAGTACATAAAGAAATTCGCACTCAATCCTCCATGCCCAAGAGCACCACTGGCACTTGGCCAAATTGCTGATCCCACCAGCCTCAAGCGAGGTGAGGACTATCCTGATGAATGGGCCAAGCGCCAAGGCAAGTTGGCTAAGCAAGCCAGAGAAGTAGTGAGGAAATTTAATGAAGACTCTGCTGTTGCTGCTGCTGCCTCTGCTGAGGTCCTTGCTGTCAAGCCAAAGAAGGCTATGTCAAAGAAGCCTGCGCACAAGCCAAGTGCTTCCTCAGCAATGCCCTCACGGCCAGAATCATCAAAGCCCTCACGGTCAATTCCTCATGCTGCTCCTATTCCTCCAAAGTCCTCAGCTCCTCCGCCAAAGCCTTCAGCTGTTCCGACCAAATCCTCAGCACATGTGCATCTCACTTCATGCCAAAGGACTGCCAGCATCTCCATTGCCTCAGGTGTCTCAGCTAGTTCCTCAGCTGCACCAAGTTCCTCAGCTGGCCCCTCACTGCTGAAGACAAAGGCCACTACTGGACGAGGTCCACGCCCAAGTCCTCAAAAGAAGCAAGTCGCTTTCCAAGTGTCGTCTGATGAAGACAAAGCTGATGATGATGAACTTGCAGAAATCATCAGAGACAGGCAAGTCAGGGCCGCTAGAGCCAAAGGATCAGAGGTGCCACTACTTTTGGATCCCAAGCTGATCCTCGACTACATTGATGATTGGCACAAGGACCCCAACACTCCCTTGCCTAACTTCAAGCTGACTCCTGGCCAAAGTCACATGCTGACCCACTTCATTCAAGAACAAAAGTGGAAATTTGAGAAGGCCAGGCAGATCAAGAAAGCGCAGTACAAGAAGGAGAAATTTCTGAAGAACAACGTTGTCACTATGACAACTGATGAACTTGTAAAAATCCAATGTGAAATCAAAACCCTCAGCGATGAATTAAAAGCCTACTATGCTGATTGGCAAGGAGCCAAAGTTAGATTTGTAAAGATAACTGAACAGTTCACTTCAAATGTTGCTGCCCCAATGCAACAGGAAATTCCTCAGGCTGAAGCATCTGCTCAGCCTACTGAAGAAAATGCCAGCACCGCTGATGAGAATCAGGCTGCTGAAGAAAATGTGAGTTCCAGGGCTGATGACTGCATTCCAGCCACTGAAGAAATTGCCAGGACACCCACTAGTGGTCCGCCTGAAGAAACTGAAGAACTCAGGGCAACTGCATCAGTTGTGCCTGAAGAAAATCAACTGGATTCCTCAGCTGCTCCTGCACCAACTTCAACTCCAATCCTTCCATCTGCATCAGATGTGAAGAAGACCAAGGCTGCAGAGCGTGCTGCAGTGAAGAAAAGGAAAGCATCAGCTGCTTCAGATTCTTCAGCTCCGAAGAAAATGAAGCCTATGACAAGTTCATTTGCACATCCGATTGATGTTGTTCCCATCTCAACCAGGCCATCAAAGGACCTTGTTCCTTTTGATGAAGAATATGTGATCCCCAGTGGATCTGATGAAGCAACTCATTTTGCTACTTCATCTGAACCGTTGGATGAAGAAATTGAAGTGGATGCGATCCCTTCAACACCTATCATCTCCTCGCCTATGCCTCAGTTCACAGCTGAAGAGGCTGGCATTGAAGAAATGGAAGATGAAGATGTGGACATTGGATGCTCCGCACCCGTAATCAGTGATGAATTCTGGGAAAGTCAGCATCCAAACTCTCCAATGTTCACCCCTCTACAGCAAATTCCTCAGTCCCCCACATAAACTGTTCACATGGGCTCTGAAGAAACTCATCCCACTGCATCTGTCCATGAGGAAATTCCAGCCACTAGCACTGAAGAAACTGCTGCTGCTGAACAACCAATGACGCAGACTACCACTCAGGAGGAACCAGAAACTCCTCAGCCTGAAGAACCTGCGATTGAGATTCCTGAGGTCGTGATGCAACTCACTGACACTCCTTTGCCGAAGCCAAAGGATCCATTCTCACGCAAGAAAAAGTTCAAGGCTGATGATTTCTTCGGCGAGCACATATTCTTCGAAGATTACAACCCATATGACTCTGCTCGCATTAGGAAGAGGCGTTTCTGGACTGCTAGTCAAGCCAATTTCTATTCATCGGTGTTGTTCAACAAGGAGAAGATTTTCTACCATGAGCATATTCCTCACGTGGATATGGAATCTCTGTCGTGCTTCGCACCAGTCCTCAGTGTTCTTCACGATGCTGGACTGCTCAACTTCTGCTCTGACATCTGCGATTGGAATGAAGAACTGATTCTTCAATTTTACGCAATGCTGCACATCACTGGAGATGCTGAAGATGTGAATTCATGGGTGCTGGACTGGATGTCTGAAAACACTCACTACACTGCACCAGCCTCTGAATTGCTTCGTGCTCTACCACTCAGTCCTCCCCTTGAAGAAGCTCGTTGCATCTATAGTGAACCTGAGCTCACACATAATTACATGCAAGTGCTGATGAAACCTTCGAAGCCAGGTCAAGCACCAAGAACCAAATTCCTCGTGAAGGAATTGTTGTAGGTGCCCAGAACTGTTTATCGTATTCTTACAAGGACAATCAGTCCTATCAAAGGTCACGACTCATCTGATGAGGAAATTGTTGGCATCATGAAGAATATTGTATTCAACATCGTTCATGGCATTCCTGTCAATTATCACGATTTCTTCATGAGGACTATGGCCAATGTTGCACTGTCTCCATTTGAGCTGAAGCCTTATGCACCTTGGATCATGAGATTCCTCAGGACAAGGTCTTCACTCAACTACAAAGCTGATTTCCAGAATCATCTCAGCTACTTGCCCCCAATTGAAGTCCTCAAGCAGACATATTTCTCAGTTGATGGAAAGGGCAAGGCACCAGCTATAATTAATGAAGGCATTCGTCCATTGGATGGTCAGTTTCGCAAATCTGCATCTTATTTCACCAATGATGACTCTGCCACACATGACTCTGCCAATGCTCCCAAGTCCACTCCTCAAGCCACTGCTCCGCACGTGATGACAGACCGTGAACTTTTGCTTAGTCTTCACCAGAAGGTGGATCGAAATCACAAATGGGTTAAGCGTCAGTTTGGTTCACTTCTTCACAACATGACTGCCACACACAATGCAGTGAAGAAAAACCACTACTACCTCCATCAAGTCTTCGGTCGCACCTGGGCAATCCTTTCACATCTGTATGGTGAAGAAGATCTGAAGAACATGGGTCTTAATGAAGATTTTGACTGGTCTGCACCTCCACCAAAGAAATTCAAGAAGGTCAAGGTTCCTTCTCTGGTGGCCAGCTCATATTCTTCATCGTGCGACACTGATGAACATGAAGATTTGGACGACACTGCGGCAGGCCCTACATCAACCAACGACCCCAACAACGCTGGCGCTCCTTCATTAACATGATTATATTCAGGAGCGTTAGTCCTCATTTTCGATCCTTTTGGTCATTCGATGACAAAGGGGGAGAAATATGAGTTAGTCTTCAAGCGGGTCTACTATATGGGCGTTTTTTTGCTAAGTTACAACTCTCGTTCTTCTGAAACTTTATTGGATCGAGTTGTAATCTTAAACCCGATGGTGCTCTGATACTTTTGATGCACTGTGCTCTGATACTCTTGATGCACTATTCTGCATGCATATTCCTCGTTAATATTATTGCACGCATGCTGAATTTCATCAGGCACCATATTTCATCATGAATTTTCAAATTCTTCATATTATATGTTAAATGTGTGTGTGAATTACAAGATATAGGGGGAGATCTCGATGATTCAACTCTTCAAGTGTGCATTGCTTCAAAAGCAAATTCCTCACTATGCACATCTTCAGGGGGAGTTCTTCTATATCTTGCAATCAAATTCCTCAATATCAGTATTTACACTTCATATGTTTATCCCCGTTGAAAACTTAACCTATATTGTCATCAATCACCAAAAAGGGGGAGATTGTAAGTGCATCTAGTGCCCCTTAGTGATTTTGGTGTATTGAAGACTTATAGGTTAAGGGACTAATGCGTGTGTGAGTGTACACAGGTCTATAAGTCTATGAGGAGTTTGATATTTACAGGAAAAGTCGACCCCTAAAAATGAATATCTTCGACTGAAGATTTTGGTATTTCTGAAGACTTTCATGAAGACTTTGAAAGTGAAGAAATTGGTGTGTCCGTGAAGACTTGATATTCATGCGAGAAATATGAAGCTTGAAGACTTTCGTGTTCATAGTTTTGTTTTTCTCTTTCTTGAGTCATAGGAAACACCGTACTGTTAAAGGGGGTCGAGGAAATACTAAGGAAAATTTTCCATGTGATGCTCAACTCAAAATCCCACACCTACCAATCCCTTCGAGTGAAGCCATTGGAAATCTCATACAGTTCAGTCAATTTCTTCGGTGACAAAGACGAAGTTCTTCTGGTCTCTGAGGAATTTGTCCTGACTAAGGAGTTAGGAATTCACCAGTGCGGATTGCCTACACAGTGAGGAACATGATAGCCCTGAGGATTTTGCTACTCAAAATTCCGACCGTTGCTGTGCTATGCGCCAGCTGTTCCAAAATATCTATCCACCTAACGGTCATATCATTGAAGGGCATTTATGTCTTATCATGTCGAGCTGCTCCCTAGGCTATAAATAGCCGCCCCCTACAACCACTAGCTGGTTGTCCTCTCCGAGAGAAACTGACACTTGTCATTTGAGAGCAACCCATCCTCCGAGGACTTTGAGCGAAAATCATCAAGTGAGGCAAAACTAAAAACCTAAAACCCAAACACCTACAAACCCCAAGTGATTGAGCATCACTGAAGAGATTGATCCTGAGTGGATCCGACGCTTGTTACCTTTGAAGACTGTGCTTCTTCCAGACGGTTAGGCATCATGGTCTAGAGCATCCAAGAGGAATTGTGGATCGCCGAGTGACCAAGTTTGTGAAGGTTTGGAAGTCGCCTGAAGACTTACCACGAGTGATTGGACGAGGTCTGTGTGACCTTAGTTCAAGGAGAATACGGTGAGGACTGGGTGTCTTGGACTAAGTGTCCTTGACTGGGTGTCCGAGACTGTGTGTCCTCGAGTTTAAATACTCAGCCGCTCCAAGCAGACGTACAACTAAGACAGCAGTTGGAACTGGTCTACCAAATCATTGTCTCCACCGAGCTTACTGGTTCTATTTCCTCAACTCTTTCATTTCCTCATAACTGTGATGTATGTTTGTTCATATCTGTGTTTGAAGACTTTGACTGAAGACTTTCTCAATTTCCTCAGTTCAATTTCTTCAGTCTGTTTGTCTTCATCCTGTGTTATCATGTGATTACGCTTCCTGTACTCTGTGCCTGTCTTCATTTCATCATGATGACTATGCTTGTATTCTGTTGTGTTTACTTTTGAGTACTTATTCCGCTATTAGTAGTTCTTCGCTAAGGAATTTCCTCACCAGCAAATTCCTCAGTGAAGAATTTCTTAAAAATCGCCTATTCACCCCCCTCTAGTCGATATAACGCACTTTCATGTACGGGCAACCAACTTCAGCTAGCTAATGTGGCAAATCAAGGTAACGCATACGAAAAAGAAACTTACTATTGTGGACATGAAATTAAACTTGCAAGGATGGCAAAAGACTCACGAGTTATATCGGAAAAATGTAGGACCTTCATGTAGCACGTGGCATCAGGCGGCAACCATGTACCTGCCATCAACGTCGTACACAGGTGAGTGCATGAAATTGAAGTTGTGGACAGTGAGTTAGGAGAAAGGAACATATCTGACAGCTGCAGTTGCCATGCCTGGACAGCTTCAGTTGCCATGGCTGGACAAACTGCAATTGCCATGCCCGGACAACTGCAGTTGCCATTTATAATCAAAATGTGACTGCAATGTCTAAACAATTGTGGATGACAAGTGTGAACAAATCTGTGTGGCATGGTTGGACCACTACATGTGCCATGTTGAACAAACTACAGTTGCCATGCAATGACCAACTGCTACCATGATCGCAGGTTGTTACGGTGGAACCACATCGGCAAACGTCGCATGGCAAGCTTCACAGTTGAAGGAAAGTGCTATTGCAGATAGAGCACATCAAATTGGAATGACAGACCACACAAGATCGGCACATGTGACACAACAAGGTAAGAAAAAAGTGAAAACAGAAAACATTACTCCATTTGCTTTTGTGGGGAATAGCATGTGAAGAAAAGTAGATTTGTAACGGTGGTGGTGGAAAAAACAAACAAAAAATGCTACCAAGTGGTCGTGTGCAAAGAGTCGTATATTGTCTTCGGGATTTGCCAATTGCTATAAGAGTGTGTGCAACATTCATGATTGTTCACACTTGCGTATTGAGCTCAAGCCTAGAATACAAGTTTTGATGCTAGAGTATACTAGTTGCCATGTGTTGGCAACAGTAGTTGCCATGTATGTTGGACTGTATCTGCCATTAATATATGCTGCAAGTTCTGATGTTGAAAGACGTTGGTTGCCATGTGTTGGCAACAGTAGTTGCCATGTGTGTTGGACTATATCTTCCATTGCTATATCCTACAAGTTCTGATGCTAAAAGACGCTGGTTGCCATGTGTTGGCAATGGTAGTTGCCATGTGGTTGGACTGTAGCTGCCATTACTGGATAATTACAGTTGCCATGCATGGCCATATGCAGATTCACGGCTTGCTGTGTGAATGATGTCATGCAAAATCACATGCGATTGTTGTACTCCGTTACGATACACATGACATTCAAGCAAAATCTTACGCTTGTACCTGATTTTTTATTGCAGGACCTTCAACTACAATTAGCAGTGGCGCGGGGACATCTACTGCGGGGAGCTCTGATCGCACAGAAGATGCGTTCCACCAGCCAGCCAACACTCATGCCACAAACAATGCCGAGTCAGTGTCGGAAATGGCAATCGTGCCAGCAATACCGACAAGCACACCTATGCACACCAGCACAAGCAACACTCAAGCAGATGAAATAGCCGCCGATGATGAAACCGATGACGAAGCACAAGGGGATGAAGATGGTAGGCAATCAGAAATCATGGTACCCTAGCCACTGTATCTTGGGTAGAGATTTGATTCGTTTGAAGATGCAAAGGAATTCTACCAGACATATGCAAAGTTCCATGGGTTTGCGGTCAACAGCGAATACCATAGGAAAATTAAAAAAACTAACGAGTACAGCAGAGGTGAGATGAGGTGCTACAAGGCACGAAGAAACAAGAAGGGCAAAGGTGATACGCCTATCGTTCCGGAACGAAAGAGAGGTATCATTGTCAAGACGGAATGCCCTGTCCGGTGTAAGCTGAATGTAGATGGAGCACAGTGGGTGGTCACTAAATATTTTGACGAGCACAACCACGAGCTAATAAAGAAGTTTGACCTGGTAAAATTTCTGACCGCCCACAGAGGATTCACCCCCCTCGAGAAGAAATTCATAAAGCTGCTACATGATTGTAACATCGGTCCATCAAGAATGGTGCAGATACTCTCCCTCATCCATAGCAAAAAGGGGTCTCTGAGTAGCATGCCCTACCTACCAGCAGATGTCACAAACCTAAAGGCAAAGTACCATAGAGAAAGCAAGTTGGCTGACATAGAAGCCACGATAGCCTACTTCGATGAGAAAGCGAAAGAAGATCAAGATTTCTTCTACAGGATAAGATTGGACGATGAGGACCGTGTCAGGAACATGTATTGGGTGGATGGTGCTGCAAGAAGAGCCTACAAACATTTCCGAGACTGCATTTCATTCGACGCGACATATCTCACTAATATGTACAAGATGCCATGCGCTCCATTCATAGGAATAAATAACCACAATAAGTCATTGCAGTTTGGATGCGGGCTCGTTCGGAACGAAGACACAGATGGGTACACTTGGCTGTTCAAGACCTTCTTGGAGTGCATGGGTGGACTTGCTCCGATGAACATAATAACAGACCAGGATTTTAGCATGCGTGCAGGCATAGAGGAGGTCTTTCCGTTGGCAGTGCACAGGCACTACAGGTGGCACATTATAAAGAAGGCTGAGGAGACGCTAGGATCGTTCTTTGCTGACCGTCCAGAGCTGCACAAGGCATTCGAGTTGTGTGTGGACCACAGCTTGACGGTGGAGGAGTTTGAAAGGAGCTAGATGGGTATGATTGAAACATATCAAGTCCAAGACCACGAGACGCTTGCTAGCTTGTGGGATAAGCGAATGTACTGGGTGCCGGCCTACTTCATGCAGTGCTTCTTCCTGTTTCTGCACACTACACAGCGCAGTGAGGGGTTCAATGCTGTTTTAAAGTGGTACGTGAGTCCTGGCAACTCATTGCTGCAGTTTGCCAAGCAATACACCGCTTTGCAACAAAAAATACTAGGATTTGAGCTACAGCAGGAAGCAAACACTGCACTCAAGCAGCCAAAATTGCTAACGTATTTACCGATGGAGAGGCAGATGAGCAAGATATACACCAACATGATTTTTAACAAATAAGTCAGTTGTGCTACAATCTTATTTGCACAAGCATGAAGGTAGTAGGTGCCATGTAGAATGCAATGCGGTTGAAGTGCTTATTAAAAAATGATGATTTTGTTGAAAAGTATCCATTAGGTACAGAGTAACCATGATATGTAGTTTCCATGCTTAATGAACTACAGTTTGCCATGCTTAATGAACTACAGTTTGCCAAGTTTACTCAACTGCAGTTACCATGTTTGCTCAAATGCAGTTGCCATGTTTGATGAACTGCAGTTGCCATGTTTAATGAACTGCAGTTGCCATGTTTAATGAACTATAATTCCACTGGCCATGATGGCATGGAATGCAAATGCCAAAATGAAGTTGTTATGTAGTTGCCATGTTTAGATGAACTGCAGTTGTCAGGTTTAATTAACTGCAGTTACCATGTTTAATGAACTATAGTTGCCATGTTTGAACGAATTGTAATTCCATTGGCCACAACAACAAAAGGTGCTACAAAAAATTTCACACAAGAGTTTAACAAAACCACACAAAACTTGCAGATTCCAGGAAGAAGTAAAGCGTGCCAGCATGTACACGGCTTTCCCGGTGGACGAACATACGTTCAAGGTGTTCTATCCTGGGCATGTCAGATTCAGAACCTGAAGACCCGGACAAGGGAAGGAACTACTTTGTGAAGGCATTGATAAGCGAAGGCGAATACTACTGCCAATGCTGCAAATTCGAACGGGACGGTATTGTGTGCTGTCACATTCTAAAAGTAATGGACATGAACGCGGTGACACGAATGCCCCGCCATTTCATAAGGCGGCGATGGACTTGGTACGCTGACGATGCATTGGCGCCGCAAACATCAAACGCAGTTTTGGCCGTGCATGACGAGAGACCAGAGTCAACCATGGAAGCCGTGAGGCACGTTGTGTTGACAAAGAACTATGTTGAACTAATTGATGAAGCGTGCAAGAGTGATGAGACAGCAAGGGTCGCAGAAAAACACAGGAAGTCCCTCAAACGAGAGCTTGATGAGATCAAGAAGAGGAAAGCTGAGGAAGCCTTACACAGGTTCCCCCGCACATCAAGTGTGCCTTCGTCCACGGGGCCATCATCTGAAAACTCGAAGGTAGGATCTGGAACAGCAAGCACACAAACACAGGTTAGGAACCCGCCCCATTCCATCACAAAAGGGCGTCCAAAAGAGATAAGATACAAATCGGGATTGGAGATTCAAGCAAAACACAAGAAACCAAAGAAAGGGACGGCAATCAATAAACAACATTGGAGCACTGTGACTTGGTCCATGGTGACATTTTTTGTAATCTAGATGTTCTAAATTTTGTAAACATTGGAGAATGAATCTTCAAGGGCATCAGAATTTGAAGTAAAAATGCCATGAAGGAATAGCTGCAGTTGCCACGTGTATGGCACTGAATTTGCCATGTTACTTGAACTTATTCTGCCATGCAATTTCTACTGAATCTGCCATACCATTTCTATTGAATCTGCCATGCCATTTCTACTGAATTTGCCATGTTAGTTGCACTGAATCTGCCATGTTAGTTGTATTGAAGATGCCATGTTAGTTGTACTGGATCTTCATCGCGTAGATTTCCATGTTCAGTCAGCGCATTTTAGTCACACATATTGTATTGTGGTGCAAACTATGGGAAACAAGCTGAAACGGTCTCGTGCAACAACCACACAGGTTACCGCTGCGTGATCAAACTACCATGCTAGCCGGTACAGTTAGCAGTGCAAAAAACCAAAAAGTCAAACAAGAAAGAACGATAACTTTCACTAACCATGACTGATCAACTACATTTGCCATGTTTTCAGACATCAAGGACGCATTCAAAACACCATACTGGTACTACCAACCCACAAGTGCATAATAATACTGAAAACACATAAACGTATCTGCTATCACACCTAAGTAGGTTCACATCCACACATATATTACAAACTATTCAAATGTCACTCACATGCCACCACTGTATACTAGGCTACAGGGAGATGCAGTAATAGCATATTACATGGACATAGTTTTGAAAAAACAAGGTAATACCTTACTTTCCTCAACAACAGAATGTAAGGTAGGCATTCGGTATGGAGCACCACGTGATCACTTGTACTTCTTGGCGGCTTTCTTCACAGCTTCCTCTATGAACTCACGTGCGTTGGACCACATGTTGAAATCTTCATTTATCAACCAGTTCCATGTGTAAATTTTGCGGAGCTCGACGACCATTGCAGCTGTGACGACAGGAACCCGTCGACCTTCCCACTTTGCAAGGTATTCCAACATGTGGAAGCCGCAGTCGTGCCTAAACAATAAAAGAGTCAGGTTAACTCACAAGAACGGAGATAAAAATCGTAAACTTCAATTCAGAGGTGACAAAAAATGGTAAGCATTGGTTTAGAGGACACATGAAGAAAAGATGAGAAAATACCGGTTTCCTTGCTTCGTAGTCGCCACGTACTCAATTGGAAAATGTCTGATCTGGACCTTTGAGTGTTCATAGTGATGGGTCCATGTCTCTTTGAGGTTGTTGATGAAGTATTCAGCATGCATAGTAAGGTCTGCATTGGCTTCTGAACGCACTGAATCAAGCACCTCAAAACGTTGGTTCTTCAGGTCAAGGCAAATAGCGTAGTGGTGACCAAACTTGTCATGTGGGTCCTGTGGTGCAAGCTCCTGGAACATGGGGAACAAGACCTCCAAGCAAAAAATAAAGGAAAATAAGAAGCAGAGCTCACATTAAGAACATAAATGATGTAGTTGGGAAAATGACATGTAATGATATCATCGGTTACACTAACAGGCACATGAGTGACATAAAAGCATCAAGGATCCAGGAAAAGTAGACCAACGTATAATGTTTAGTTACAGTGGGTAATTAAAAAGAAGTTGCCATCCATGTATGAACAAAGTTGCCATGTATTTTAGTTTGAAGTTGCCACATGGGTGGTATTAATAAAGCAAATCAGAAGTCATATTACATGGAAGTTGTTGCCACATGAAACATCTACCACAAAAAAAGGTGAAGCCCACATCTGAAGCATAGCTACTGGCAAAAAAATAACATGGGAGGAAAAAAATGTGCAAAAAAGGCAGGAGTACTCACACATTTCTTCATTGTGAGCTTGAAATCACCATGCGTAGCAAAATGCTTCCTCAGGATTTTGTGGTGGAAGTCACCATCCCATATTTTGCACGTCAAAGTGTACTGCATGATTGTTTTGTCGGGAGACATATCCATATGTCTGTTGATGAAGTCAATACCACATGCAACTACATTCTTCAACATTTTATCGAGTGGCCTCACAGACTCGGCAAGATCACCCAGGTCAACGTACGTCGCATCACATTGTATGATCTTGGTTCTGTCCAAACATGAGCTATATGAAAATGATATAACATGAAAGAATCATGGCTACTAAGTAAAAAAACGTAAAATGGGGCATATCTACAAATAGCAAAAGGATGAATAGTAAAAAGAGCAAAGCAAATGAGAGGTTTATGTGGGTGTGGTCATTACGCTTTCAGCTCCTTCATGTGATTGTTGTTGGACCTCGCATTTCCAAAGCGCCTGACAATTTCATACAGCTGGTTCTGATCCTTTGTGGCCTTGACTTCTGGCTCATAATCATCTGTGGGTGGTGTGTGAACTACCCTACGCTGCCTCACAGAACCAGGGGTTGCACTTCTAATGGTATCCTCAGATACCGACTCAGCAGGCACGTTCGAACTTGATTGGCCCTGACCTCGTGATGACCTCCTCTGCAATGTTGCCTCCTCAATCATGCGGTAAGCTTCATCAAGTGACGGCATAATCTCCTCAGGGGTGGCTGCAAGGATCAAAAAAGTGGGTTAGCATACCTCCAAAACAAAATAAATTTAGTGTGAAAAGAAAGGTTGCAGAATGTGAAATGTAGGCACAGAAAGTAGGGAGTTGCCATGTGCAAGCAACTCCAGTTGCCATGTGCAATGCATTATAGTTGCCATGTGAAAACAACTACAGTTGCCATGTTGTATGAACTCCAGTTGCCATGTGCTTGCAGAATGGAAAATGCAGCATGGCAACAGAAAATGTAGGTGACAGCGTGCAAGCAAATCCAGTTGCCATGTCCATCAGATAAAATTTGCCATCACAAAAGTGAGAACCAAAAAAATGCTTGGGACAAAAGTCAGACTAAAAAGATGTATGCACTAAAATCATAAACGTATAGGAAATGTACCTTGCACAACCGGCTCTGCGAACTTGACAACCTTTTTGCCCTCGACCATTGGCTACGCCATCATTGGGGCCATGCCTGCCGAGAAAGCAAAGGCAACTGGCATAGGATCTTGCACCACTGGTTGATCTTGACTGATGCCAAGGCTAAATCTAGGTAGGGACAATCAAGTTCGAACGTGCCTACTGGCCGGACCGCGAACAACTTGTTGGGCAGAATCCAAGGGTGAAAGATCAACAAACATTTCTACATCGGCCACTGCAGAATCATCGGGCTTATTCGTAGGGCGGGGCGTGCTATCAGCGGTATCAGTCACAGCTTTCTTGACAATCTTCTTGTTTGGGCTGTAGGGGACACCGATGTTGACTGGGAGCTTAGAAGTGCGCAGATTTAAGTTGGGGTTATCCACGGCGGGTAAAGACGTAGTCTGCTCCGCACGTTCACCTCCGTCAGTCGTGCCCGGCTTGCCACCTGGGTCGGTTGTACTCCGGTCTTCCGTTCTCTCCATAACATTGTTTCTGGCAGGTGGTGGGAACAGTGTGGACGCAGGAACATAACCAGAGTCATCTCTGCTGCTCCTAGCTACAGCCGGTGCGTTGGGTATGTCTGCAGATTGCTTACGGGGGCTACGACGCCTAGGTGGAAGACCAGCTCGCGTAACGGTCACCTTAGCAACCTCTGGAGCACCAGAAGCTGGAGCTGTTGTGCCAAGAGTCTCACCTGTTGATGGCATATCATTATGAACTGTCACGTCAGCCCCTTCTTTCATGGATGCAGAAGTGCCACCACCCACGCGCTTGGAATCCGTGTCAGATGAGCGGGAATCTTCCTTGCTTAGGTTGATCTCGGGGGCGTCCACTTCAACACTTGCTGGGTAGCATGGCTCACAACAGCATCCTTCATTGCCAGCAGAGTGGGCAATATTTTAGCAGTCCTGGCAGATACCGACTCGTCACTCCCACATGTACGGATGCCTGCTGTCGTAGTGTAGTGACCAGACCTCAAATGGTCCAATCTCTGTGCTCCGGTGTCATCCCTGGATCAGTAATGCTGACACCACACAGTACTTGGAGGATTTATAACAGAGTAGCAATCACACACCTATTACATCGAGTGTCTCAAAAGAGAACGTATTACAATAAATATGGCTTAAGGCCATCTAAATACGATAACAGCGGAAGGCTTGCAAGATAAGTGAGTCCATCAACTCCAACGGCATCACTGAGTATAGAACCACGACCTAAAGACACCTTACTCATCGTCTGAAAACTCTACAACATGAACGTTGCAGTCCGAAATGGGTAAGCACATGGAATATGCTGGCAATGTAACACATAGAGAGCAATGAAGGAAATAAGGCTATACATGCATATTTGGCTGGTGGAAAGCTCTATGGTTACAGTTTTGCGTAAAGCCAATTTTCCCTACTGCAAAGGAATACATTTTATTTAACTAACATGGTGGTTGTTAAACATTGAGAGTGTAGACACCCTCTCAATCCCAATTAAGCATCATCACTAAAAACCCAACAAAATTAATTAGAGTAACATGATGAGATTCACATGATAATCCAAGTACTAGATACTCAAAATGTCCATAACCGGGGACACGGCTAACCATGGTTAGTTTATACACTCTGCAGAGGTTTGCGCACTTTTCCCCACAAGACTCGATCTCCTCCGTTGGGATTCTCGCACTACATGGTGTTTGAGAAACGGATGACCGAGACATAGTCTTTCAGAAGCGCTAGCACCTTACGATCGGGTAGACCGTTACACCTACTTTCCCCTACATTTGCTAGTCTACCACTGTAAGAGTTCGCACAACTTAGTCAACTACGCTAGAGCCCATAGTAGCTTGTGGCTGCGCACGGAAGTTTCTAGTATGAATAATCTCATGATCCCTTTGAGTCTGGGTGGCGGTCCAAAAGAAAAACAGGCAATCGCTGGAATACCCAGGTGCCTCAATCCACCCAGATGTGTATTTAAGTTGACACCTTAGATAAACCATTAATTTAACAAACTCACATCTGTCATGGATACACTCACCCAATCCACGTCTACTAGCATAACATGGCAATAAGCAAACGTAGAAGTAACTCCCAAATGTTTGATAATAACATGTAATAGGTACTACCTCATCTACTTCCCAAACCGACAATTTAATTAGATCCTAATCATGCAACGTGTGATAATTGATCTAATGCAATAAAACTGGGTAATAGGAGGTATGATCAAAGTGTTACTTGCCTTGCTGATGATCCGCAAAACCTAGCGATTCGAAGTAGCAAGCGTCGCACTCCGGGTACTCTATCGCAAAAAAACAAGCATACAATAAGTACTCAACTAATGCATAGGTAAAACTCAAATAAGAGATCTAACCAGAAAGTTCAACTTAAGAACTCCGGTTGGCAAAAAGAATCAAATCGAACAAAGCAATGAAAGACAAATGGCAAAAGAAACAAGCTTCGTTTACTAATTTGGATCTAGATCAAAATTTTATAGAGGCAAAAACTGGTTTGAGTTGGTTAAATGAAGAGAGGGTTTCGAGACGAAACTCCAGGCGCTTGAATCGCCTGATTCCGATAAACGAGCGAAAAGTTATACTAAAACGAAAATCGGATCAGGAATCACGATCAGAAAAATCATGGATTTAATCCGAGAAAAAGAAAATGACGAACAGATTAACGAACGAACGTTCGTTATCTGGATCTAAACGATGAACGCGTCCGTTAAGATGAACGAACGAGCGAACGCTCGCTAATTAACTAAACCGAGAAAAAAACAATCTATCTAAAAAACGAATCTAAAAAACCGAAAAAACCAGTGAAAACCAACGGTTTTCTAAAAAAACTGGCGGGCAGCGGCGGTTTGACCTCGTCGGCGGCGGTGGCGGCGGCTGCAGCGGGCGGCGCGACCTAGGGTTAGGGTTGGGGCAGCGGCTTGGGCTGCTCGGGCCCCCGGGGCGCGCTATATAAAGCCCCGGCCAAGGAGTCCTGGCTGGATACGGCCCGTAGGTCGGTTCGCGATTTTTTTTAAATAATTACGCTCAGAAAAAAAACTAAAGGAATACTTAACCGACTCCAAAAATCTCGAAATGAATTTTCCCCGGCTTCTAAAATCAAGCCGCACAGGATGAACATTTATTTGGGGCCTAAATGCAATTTTGAAAAATGTGCATTTTTCCTAAATTCAAATAAAATAGCAAATAAAACCAAAATAAAATCTTATTTGATTTTATCATTTAAATCCCCAATATTTCTTTATTTTGGGAAAGTCATTTTATTCCCTCTCTCATATTTTGATAATAGAAATAATTGAAGATAAAATCAAATAAAATCAAATGATCCTACTTTCAAAATTTGAGAAAACTCAAATATGAAAATAACGAAATCCCCAACTCTCTCCGAGGGTCCTTGAGTTGCGTGAAATTTCTAGGATTAACCAAAATGCAATAAAATATGATATGCAATGTGATCTATTGTATGACATTCCAAATTGAAAATTTGGGATGTTACAAACCTACCCCCTTAAGATGAATCTCGCCCTCAAGATTCGGGTTGGCTAGAAAATAGGTGAAGGTGGTCCTTCAGCAATTCTTCCTCTCGTTCCCAGGTGGCTTCATCCTCTATGTGGTGGCTCCACTGAACTTTGCAAAACTTGATAACCTTGCTGCGGGTGACTCGGCTGGCGTACTCAAGAATCTTAACTGGTTTCTCCTCATAGGTCAAATCACTGTCCAACTAAATCGCTTCCAGCGGCACTGTATCTCTTAGCGGTATATCAGCCATCTCTGCGTGGCACTTCTTCAACTAGGAAACGTGGAACATGTCGTGAACTCCTGACAATCCTTCGGGCAATGCCAACTTATAAGCTATTGCTCCCATACGCTCCAAAACCTTGTATGGTCCTACAAAACGTGACGCTAACTTTCCCTTAACTCCAAAGCGCTTAACTCCACAAAGTGGAGATACTCGAAGATAAACTCGGTCTCCGACTTCATAAACTATCTCCTTGTGTTTAGAATCTGCATAGCTCTTCTGCCTGGACTGGGCTGCCTTGAGCCTGTCGCGAATCAATTTTACTTTCTGCTCAGACTCCTTAATCAGGTCCGGTCCAAACAACTGGTGGTCTCCAACTTCATCCCACGACAATGGGGTCCTGCACCTCCTTCCGTACAAGGCTTCGAAAGCGGCCATCTTCAAACTTGATTGATAACTGTTGTTGTTAGAGAACTCTGCGTATGGCAAATTCTCGTCCCAACTAGATCCATAATCTAGCGCACAAGCTCTCAGCATATCCTCCAAAATCTGATTGACTCTCTCAGTCTGTCCATATGTCTGCGGATGGAAAGTTGTACTGAACTCTAGCCTGGTACCCAAAGTTTCATGCAACTGATTCCAGAACTTTGAGGTAAATTGGGTTCCTCTGTGTCATACAATGCTCCTTGGAACTCCGTGCAGACATACGATCTTGGTCATGTATATCTTTGCCAACTTAGCACTAGTATAGGTAGTCTTCTGGAATGAAATGAGCTACCTTTGTCAAACGATCGACTACAACCCAAATCGAGTCATAGCCTGAATGAGTTCTGGGCAATCCTGTAATAAAATCCATGCCTAACTTATCCCACTTCCATTCGGGTATCGGCAATGGCTGTAGCAATCCCGTTGGCTTCTGATGCTCTGCCTTTACTCTCTGACATACAACACAAACTGCTACATACTCCGCAATATCCTTCTTCATTCCGGTCCACCAGAAAGTATCCTTCAAATCCAAATGCATCTTGGTATTTCCTAGGTGAATCGAATATGGTGAATCATGGGCCTCTTGCAGAATCAACTTCCTGATCTCCGAATCATTAGGCACATAAACACGGTCTTCAAACCATAAGGTATCTGCTCATCCTCACGAAATCCTTTAGCTTTTCCTTTGCTCATTTTCTCCTTAATAGAAGCAATCTCCTTGTCAGTCCTTTGAGCTTCTTTGATCTTATCCATCAAAGTAGACTGAATCTCCAATGCTGCTACATAGCCTCTCGGGACTATCTCCAAACATAGCTCATGAAGATTTTCGGCTAACTCCCTTGGTTTATCTCCCGTCATTAGGGTGTTGACATGACTTTTACGGCTCAGCGCGTCGGCTACTACGTTAGCCTTTCCGGGGTGGTAATGCAATCTCATATCATAATCCTTGATGAGCTCCAACCATCTCCTTTGCCTGAGATTCAACTCCTTCTGCGTGAAAATATACTTCAAACTCTTGTGATCCGTGTACACCTCACAATGATTTCCAATGAGAAAATGTCTCCAAGTCTTCAACGCATGCACTACGGCTTCTAACTCCAAATCATGCGTGGCATAATTTAACTCATGAGGCTTAAGCTGTCGAGAGGCATATGAAACCACTCTTCCTTCCTGCATAAGCACTGCTCCAAGTCCTCGACGTGAAGCATCGCAATACACCTCATAATCCTTGGTCTGATCTGGCAAAATCAACACTGGTGATGTAACCAAACGTTTCTTCAACTCCTGGAAATTGGCCTCACATTCCTCAGTCCATTTGAACTTGGTGTCCTTCTTCAACAACTCCGTCATAGGCTTCGCAATCGTTGAGAAATTTTCAATGAATCTCCGGTAGTATCCTGTGAGTCCAAGAAAACTCCGAATCTCCCCAACTGTTGTTGGTGCTTCCCAATTTGTTACAGTGTCAACCTTGGTGAGATCTACTGCTATACCTTCTCCGGATATAACGTGTCCGAGAAATCCAACTTCCTTCAACCAAAACTCACATTTGCTAAACTTGGCATATAACCGATGTTCTCTGAGTTTACCAAGTACCAAACGCAAATGCTCTTTATGCTCCTCTTCATTCTTCGAGTAAACCAGGATATCATCAATGAACACTACGATGAACTTATCCAAAAACTCCATAAATACTTTGTTCATCATGTTCATAAAATATGCAGGTGCGTTAGTCAGTCCAAACGACATGACCGTATACTCGTACAGTCCATACCTGGTGGTAAAAGTCGTCTTAGGTATATCCTGTTCTCGAATCTTCAACTGATGGTATCCTGATCGCAGATCGATCTTGGAAAATACCTTAGCTCCTTGCAATCGATCAAACAGATCATTGATCATCGATAGTGGGTACTTGTTCTTGATGGTTACTTCATTCAATTCTCGATAATCAACAACCATCCTTAAAGATCCATCCTTCTTCTCCACTAGAAGTACTGGCGATCCCCAAGGCGAAGAACTTGGGCGGATATATCCTTTATCCAGTAACTCCTTAATCTGCTTCTTAATCTCTTCCAAATCCTTTGCGGGCATCCTATATGGTCTCTTAGATATTGGCCCTGTGCCTGGCAAAAGCTCAATCAAAAACTCAATATCTCTATCCGGTGGCATGCCTGGCAACTCCTCTGGAAATACATCAGGGAAATCCTTCACTACTGGTACTTCCTCCTGCACAACTCCTGTTAACGAATTTACTTGAGTCCTTTTAGGCACATGCCGGGATACATACTTGATCCTTCTCCCTTCTGGGGTGGTAAGCAAAATTAACTTACTGGAGCAATCAATGTTTCCTCCATACATCGACCGCCAATCCATACCCAGGATTACATCCAAACCTTGTGATTCCAAAATGATCAAATCCGAGGGAAACACATGCCTACCTATACTCAATGGCACTTGAAAACATCCCTTACTAGCCATATACTCCGCTCCCGGTGAGCTTACTAACATAGGTGTTCTAAGAACTTTGGTGGGCAGGTTATACTTATCCACGAATCCCCTTGATATGTATGAATGCGATGCACCAGTATCGAAAAGAACGAGTGCAGTAAATGACTTAACCAAAAACTTACCGATTACTGCATCCAGCTGCTCTTCAACCTCCTCCACGCACGTGGTTTACCTGTCCCCTATTGAAAGGGTTTGGCTTCTTCCCAGAGCTTCCATTGCCATTTCCATTCTGAGATTCAGGACATTCATTGGCATAATGTCCGGTCTTCTGGCATTTAAAACAAGTGACTTGGCTCAGGTCTCTTTTGGCTGGGGTTGATGGGTTGGTACGGTTCTGGCTGTTGCTTCCTCCATTCCCATTACCATTCTTGGTGCCATTATGATTGTTGGAGCTACCTCCTCCATGGGTATGCTGAAAATGTCCTCCAGGTCTAGGGGTGAAACGTGGCTTCTGCTGAGCTCCTGAATTGTACTTCCCTTGTCCATACTTCCTCTTGCGATTCTCAATCTGCTGCTGCTTCCCTTCAATCATGAGAGCATGATCTACCAACTCCTGGTAGTTGTTGAAGGTTGCTACCATCAACTGCATGCTCAACTCATCATTCAGTCCTTCCAGAAACTTCTCCTGCTTAGTTGCATCCATAGCAACGTCATCTGGAGCATAACGTGCTAGCTTACTAAAGTCCTCCACATACTGGCCAACTGTCCGTCCTCCTTGGCGCAAGTTGCAAAACTCACGCTTCTTCATGGCCATAGCTCTTGCTGAAACATGGGTAGTACGGAAAGCCTGCTGGAACTGGTCCCATGTGATAGTATCAATAGGGAAAGTGGCTGTGAAATTCTCCCACCATGATGTTGCGGGTCTGTCAAGCTGATGTGTGGCAAACTTTACCTTTTCCGCATTTGTGCATCCTGTCATGGTCAACTCCCTTGCTGTCTTGCGGAGCCAATCATCTGCTACTATAGGCTCGGCGCTACTGGAAAACACCGGCGGATTTAGCCTAAGAAAACGGGCTAAGTGATCAATAGGTGGTGGTGGTGGTGGTGGGTTGTTGTTGTTGTTCCTCTGATTCTGATTCTAGACTAGCAACTGCATCAATGTGTTCTGCTGCTGGATCAACTGAGTGAGCTCCGGTGGGAAGGTAAATCTGGGGTCACGTCTCGGAGGCATCTGAGGGTTTAGAAAAGATGAGATTTAAGAATAGAGAGGGGTCTAGAGAGAAAACACTACCCATATGCACATGAGGCAAAAGCAAACAATTCACTTCAACCAATCAAACAAGAGCATACAATCGATCTAACTATCGCAAAAGTGCTCGGACTACTATATTTACATGATGGACTACTACTACTGTGGGCGGTGGTCTACTAGAAATATTCTTCGGTTGCAGACTCCATGATATCTGCTCCTGCTTCATCAACATAGTCATCATCGCTATCATCTGGATCCGAGTTGGTGTCGTCGATGATGATGTAGTCTTCCGGGCGAATCTCCTTGGGTTCTTCGTCTTCTTCTACTGGTCTAGGGCCTCCCATGAATATTGCTAGCTTCATTGTTAGGTCAGCATTCTTATCCACTAGTACTTCGATTTCCTCTTCATAATCTTCACGTGTAGCCTTGAGTTCTTCCTCCAGTTCCTTAATTCTTGTCCTCGCCTTCTTCAGATCTATCATGTCGGTGCACATCTGGTTCTCCTGACGTCAAATGTGCTGGTTTAACTCCTGGATAAAAGCTGCAATTGATCTATCCTTCCTGGTGCTGATCATCTCCTAGTGCTCATCTCAGCGCCCACAAATCTGGTAGATAGTATCCTTGAGATCATTGCGGTAAACTTCTCCAATGCGTCCCATGGTGATGTGAGCTGCCATGCTCTTTCCTAGACTCCAGGTTGGTGCATCAAAGGAAAACTCTATGGGCTCAGTGACTGGCATGAACGTCCTTCCTGGAACTTGAACTTGAATCATCCAGCGCTCTTCTTCAGGTAAAGTGGTGTTGTAGGTTTCGGTGAAGCTTGGTACTCCTATGTTCAGATATCTAGTGACTTCCTTCAAGTGACGTCCAAAGGGTGTATCTTCATCCGGTTGCGTGAACTTGTTCCTTGCATCCGCCATCCTAAAAGAGTAGAAAAGATGAGGAGTCAGAATGAGAAGAGTGAGTAGTGATCTAGGGTTTTAGCTTAGTGGTCGTGTCCTACAGTCAACATGGCTCTGATACCATCTTGTAGCGACCAGACCTCAAATGGTCCAATCTTTGTGCTCCGGTATCATCCCTGGATCAGTAATGCTGACACCACACAGTACTTGGATGATTTATAACAGAGTAGCAATCACACACCTATTACATTGAGTGTCTCAAAAGAGAACTTATTACAATAAATATGGCTTAAGGCCATCTAAATACGATAACAACGGAAGGCTTGGAAGATAAGTGAGTCCATCAACTCCAACGGCATCACTGAGTATAGAACCATGACCTAAAGGCACCTTACTCGTTGTCTGAAAAGTCTGCAAAATGAATGTTCAAGCCTGAAATGGGTCAGCACATGGAATATGCTAGCAATGTAACACATAGAGAGCAATGAAGGAAATAAGGCTATACTACATGCATATTTGGCTGGTGGAAAGCTCTATGGTTACAGTTTTGCGTAAAGCCAATTTTTCCCTACTGCAAAGGAATACATTTTATTTAACTAACATGGTGGTTGTTAAACATTGAGAGTGTAGACACCCTCTCAATCCCAATTAAGCATCATCATTAAAAACCCAACAAAATTAATTAGAGTAACATGACGAGATTCACATGATAATCCAAGTACTAGATACTCAAAATGTCCATAACCGGGGACACGGCTAACCATGATTAGTTTATACACTCTACAGAGGTTTGCGCACTTTTCCCCACAAGACTCGATCTCCTTCATTAGGATTCTCGCACTACATGGTGTTTGAGAAACGGATGACCGAGACATAGTTTTTCAGAAGCGCTAGCACCTTACGATCGGGTAGACCGTTACACCTACTTTCCCCTACATCTGCTAGTCTACCACTGTAAGAGTTCGCACAACTTAGTCAACTACGCTAGATCCCATTGTAGCTTGTGGCTGCACACGGAAGTTTCTAGTATGAATAATATCATGATCCCTTTGAGCCTGGGTGGTGGTCCAAAAGAAAAACAGGCAATCGCTGGAATACCCAGGTGCCTCAATCCACCCAAATGTGTATTCAAGTTGCCACCTTAGATAAACCATTAATTTAACAAAGTCACATCTGTCATGGATACACTCACCCAATCCACGTCTACTAGCATAGCATGGCAATAAGCAAACATAGAAGTAACTCCCAAAAGTTTGATAATAACAGGTAACAGGTACTACCTCATCTACTTCCCAAACCCACAATTTAATTAGATCATAATCATGCAATGTGTGAGGATTGATCTAATGCAATAAAACTGGGTAATAGGAGGTATTATCAAAGTGTTACTTGCCTTGCTGATGATCCGCAAAACCTAGCGATTCAAAGTAGCAAGCGGCGCACTCCGGGTATTCTATCGCAAATAAACAAGCATACAATAAGTACTCAACTAATGCACTGGTAAAACTCAAATAAGAGATCTAACCAGAAAGTTTAACTTAAGAACTCCGGTTGGCAAAAAGAATCAAATCGAACGAAGTAACGAGAGACAAACGGCAAAAGAAACAAGCCTCGTTTACTAATCTGGATCTAGATCAAAATTTTACACAGGCAAAAACTGGTTTGAGTTGGTTAAACGGAAAGAGGGTTTCGAGACGAAACTCCAGGCGCTTGAATCGCCTGATTTCGATAAACGAGCGAAAAGTTATACTAAAACGAAAATCGGATCAGGAATCGCGATCAGACAAATCACGGATTTAATCCGAGAAAAAGAAAACGACGAACAGATTAACGAACGAACGTTCGTTATCTGGATCTAAACGATGAACGCGTTCGTTAAAACGAATGAATGAGCGAATGCTCGCTAATTAACTAAACCGAGAAAAAAACCGATCTATCTAAAAAACGAATCTAAAAAACCGAAAAAAACCGGTGAAAACCAACGGTTTTCTATAAAAACCGGCGGGCGGCCGCGGTTTGACCTCGTCGGCGGGAGGGCTCCGGCGGCAGCGGGGCAGCGGCGACGGCAGTGTCGGCGGCGGCGGCGGCTGTAGCGGGCGACACTGCCTAGGGTTAGGGTTGTGGCGGCGGCTTGGGCTGCTCGGGGCCCCGGGGAGCGCTATATAAAGCCCCGGCCAGGGAGTCCTGGCCGGATACGGCCCGTAGGTCGGTTCGCGATTTTTTAAATAATTACGCTCAGAAAAAAACAAAAGGAATACTAAACGGACTCCAAAAATCTTGAAATAAATTTTCCCCGGCTTCTAAAATCAAGCCGCACAGGATGAACATTTATTTTGGGCCTAAATGCAATTTTGAAAAATGCGCATTTTTCCTAACTTCAAATAAAATAGCAAATAAAACCAAAATAACATCTTATTTGATTTTATCATTTAAATCCCCAATATTTCTTTATTTTGGGAAAGTCATTTTATTCCCTCTCTCATATTTTGATAATAGAAATAATTGAAGATAAAATCAAATAAAATCAAATGATCCTACTTTCAAAATTTGAGAAAACTCAAATATGAAAATAACGAAATCCCCAACTCTCTCCGAGGGTCCTTGAGTTGCGTGAAATTTCTAGGATCAACCAAAATGCAATAAAATATGATATGCAATGATGATCTATTGTATAACATTCCAAATTGAAAATTTGAGATGTTACACGTAGCCTGCACATCTGCAACAGGCGGAGATGCTCGGCCGCTTGCATCAGAGCTAGTGGGAATAGTGGACGCTGCAGCAGCAGGTTTGTCCACTGGCGCCTCATGAACGTCTGAGTTGCCACATGTCGACAGCTTTGAGTGTATGTGTTCGAGTGGGTCTCTCGAGTTCTGCTTGGTCACGCATGTGGTAGTCTTCTTCACCCTGAAAAAAAACACGCACATTGTTAGATGAACAGCTGATAATTGCAAATTTAGGTGGAATAAGAGTTGCCATGTGGCCTAGGTAGCAGTTGCCATGCAGAACAAGCAGGAGTTGCCATGGTAACATCTTAAAAAATGTAAGAAATGTGTGATGTGCCAGGGCTGCCATTTCAAAACTAGGTGTGGATGAGTGCACAAACAAAAAATGGAAAAGTTGGTAGTTGCCATGTAGGTGGAATAAGAGTTGCCATCTTGACTAGTTAGCAGTTGCTATGCAAAACAAGCAGGAGTTGCCATGTAGTAAAAAGAAATTGAGCATGGGAGAAACAACAGTTGCAATGTGGGACTGATGATAGTAGCCCATGTGGCAAGCTGAACAGCTGCATTGAAAAGCAAAAATATAGCAATATGGCAATGAAAAAGAACATGGATAACCTACTTCTTGAGTGTCTTCCTCAAATCTGGCAACACGACAGGATCACCAGTGTTGGACGTCGACGTACGAGGAGATGACCTAGTGGAAGGCGTGTCACCAGCAATAAGGGCAGCCTTGTTCAATCGAGCAGAAATACGGGTTGGCATTGGTGCTTGTTTCTTCATAACTGCTCGTCCACCGGCTGTCGCCTCGCTGCACATATAAGAAAGTGGCAAGAAAAGGGTACCAAGTGTCAGACACGAAAAACGTTGTCGCTCTTAGCAAAACAAATGGAAAAAGGGGGGTCAGTCTGTTCGAAAGGAGAGACAAAACAAAACACTAAAATAGAAGTCGAACCTCCTCCTAGCAGCTAAGGGATCGGTCCTAAGTCTCTTGACAGGAGAGCCCTGCCCAACATCCTCTTGATCCCTCCCCCTCTTTGAGGGCGACATCCCCTTGCCTCTCGCAGCTGCCTGTTCTTTGACTTTCTCCGGTGAGGGGACATCTAGTGCACCCTTGCCCTTCTTACCACCTGCACAAACTTCAACATGTTCATCATCGTCGGTGTCATATTGCACGTTCTTCATGTCATCGTCGGTGTCATATTGCACGTTCTTCATGTCATCGTCATCGTCCTTGTCAAGAGCAGCATCTCCATCTAGTTCATCTTGTGTGTCAGGAAGCTCCTACGAGCTGTTGTAGTTGTACCGACCACGGCAACCAGTTGGCCGATGTGTCCGTTCTGCAACAAATGGAGTGAACTGCCTCGCAACCGCGTCGCTGTCAGAGCCATTAAGGGACGTCCAACCTTCAACCAACTTCCCGAGCAAGCTGGTCATTCCGGATGCAAACTGCCCAATTAGATGCTCAACAGGTGCCCTCGCCTGTGCATGAAACAAGAAGCAGCAGTAACCAACCGTATTGAAGTCACGCGCACAAGATCAAAATAAACCAAACACAACCATATATATATATATATATATATATATATATATATATATATATCCTTGATTACCTCAACATGACAAGACGGAGTTGAGTGCACGTCCATCCACTTTCCAAAGTTTTGAGGCCCAGCAAACACGTTGTAGTCTATAGCATGCTTGGCCATCAGCTGGAAAAAACAAAAAAATAGCTAGCATGCAAAGAGAGAAAACAATGAACACTTACTAACAGTTCATGTATTGAAAAATGAAAAATAAAAAAGAGGAAGAGGATGGAAGTTTCAAAATGGATGGCAGAGTTGCCATGTGGCGTAAGACATGGATACCATGCGCAGACAGCCATGGCTAACAAGGTAGTCATCTCTTGTTAGCCACAGACGGTTGCCGTATGGGGATTTTTTTCATATGTTATGCAACGTCAAAATTGAAAGAATGCCATGCAAAGAAAGAAGCCAAAACTAACCTTCAGTTTCCCGTATTTCATATCAGTTATCTTGTCCGCGGCAAGCACAGCCTTGACAACATCATAAGTCCACGCAGAAACAACAAACTTGTGTGGAGGCGGCGGGCCTCCTATGCCAGTAAAGTCCACAGTGGACAGATCAAGACGATTGACGTACATGAGCTAATGTACAACAATGTAAAAAGAAAAAAATATCAGTTGCCATCATGGTATTTTGCAAAAAAGAGAAGCTAACGTATGTTCCTTCAATCATCAAGTTGGAGGGCTGAAGAAAGAAAAGAGTTGCCATGTATTTCTGTTAGTTGCCGGCAGTTGCCATCTTGTTATGATCGTAGTTGTCATCTAGTTATGTTGCCAGTTGCCATCTTATTATGATGGTAGTTGCCACATTGTCACCATCATGGTTGCCATGCATGCTCAAGGAGCTAGGAGTGTTTGCAAAAGAGTAGTACAAAACTACCATTAAATGGAGTCGGCAACCCTTCTGGTACATCTTGTTTGAGAATGCATCATGCAGGAAGTCTGCAATGAACTTACACCAATTCATGTTCTTCACTTCTTTCAGTTTTTCCTGCACGACACAAATTTCAGGACAAGAAGTTGCTGCATCAGAAATCAAAATGGGTAAACATAAAAAAAACTGGCAGTGACTAGCTTACATATGACATAGGAGTTAAAAGATTGAAGGAAAAATGAAGGAGTAGAGATAGAGCATTCACCAGGATGGGGAAGCATTTGTTGCTTGGATGAAGAGATGTGGTCGGCGCAAAAACAGCTGAGATCAGGTACATGAGTAGCTTCATCTTAAAAACTTCGCCATGGGTTTTCATGCCTTTCAGCGAATTTGCCAGCACGGTCGTGTTCGGCATGGATGTCATCCCAGGAAACAAACGGGCAAACAACATTTCCTCAATCGTATTATTGACCTCATACAGGACTTTGATTTCTCCACGGGGCACACCCAACGTGCAGAACACGGATACCTCGTCTAACAACAGTCTTCCACGTCCCGGAATCACAAATTCCCTGGGGGCGGGCTCGTAAATCTCACCGAGCCAGTCGCATACAGGGTTCACTAGATTCTTGCACCGAACATCCATCAGAGCTTGCATCCCCAACTCAGCAGCAGCTCCCTTCTGGTCGTCGGTGAATCCCTCGGTCAATATAGTCAGACGTTCCTATGAAGCCCTATTACGATTACGTTTCTTCTTCTCCAAAACAGAGAAATGATTATTTGTTGCCATGTTTCACCAT